>NC_059363.1:26131337-26333837 GCF_019703515.2 Myxocyprinus asiaticus | reverse complement strand
TGGACCACTGGGCAACAGTCCAGTTCTTCTTCTCCTTAGCCCAGGTAAGACGCCTCTGACGTTGTCTGTGGTTCAGGAGTGGCTTAACAAGAGGAATACGACAACTGTAGCCAAATTCCTTGACACGTCTGTGTGTGGTGGCTCTTGATGCCTTGACACCAGCCTCAGTCCATTCCTTGTGAAGTTCACCCAAATTCTTGAATCGATTTTGCTTGACAATCCTCATAAGACTGCGGTTCTCTCGGTTGGTTGTGCATCTTTTTCTTCCACACTTTTTCCTTCCACTCAACTTTCTGTAAACATGCTTGGATACAGCACTCTGTGAACAGCCAGCTTCTTTGGCAATGAATGTTTGTGGCTTACCCTCCTTGTGAAGGGTGTCAATGATTGTCTTCTGGACAACTGTCAGATCAGCAGTCTTCCCCATGATTGTGTAGCCTAGTGAACCAAACTGAGAGACCATTTTGAAGGCTCAGGAAACCTTTGCAGGTGTTTTGAGTTGATTAGCTGATTGGCATGTCACCATATTCTAATTTTTTGAGATAGTGAATTGGTGGGTTTTTGTTAAATATGAGCCAAAATCATCACAATTAAAAGAACCAAAGACTTAAACTACTTCAGTCTGTGTGCATTGAATTTATTTAATACACGATTTTCACAATTTGAGTTGAATTACTGAAATAAATGAACTTTTCCACGACATTCTAATTTATTGAGATGCACCTGTACACACACACACATTGAGACTCGAGTTGTGACCGACAAATAGAGCCTCACCCCGCTACATGATCAATACAACAATTTCTATTATCCGAAATAACTTTTAATGTTTCAATATATTTCGCCCTAATCAGCCTCACATAGCTGTAGTGGAAAGCATTATAAAATGGTGATTTTGAAGCAATGTTACTTCTGAGAGAGCTGCAACAAAAACGGTAATCCCAGAAGCGATCTCTCTCATTTTCTGAGTTTCTCTCTTTCGATCCCTCAAATACAAACTCACAAACTCACACGGATAAGGCTTTGTTATCTTAAACCAAGATGCACTCTTTAGCAAGGACTCTAGAAATATCTGTCACATGGAATGAGCAGTCTGACATGCGCCGGAAATAAGTAATTTAGCTTGTATAAACCATCAGCTGTTTGGGAAGTTTATGAACTTTGAGGTGGATTGGGTCATTAATCATATCTACAGTATAGGGCTGAGGACTTAAGAGGAGATTCCCTCTGCTTCCCCCACACCCCTCCTGTCTCCCTCTTTCATTTTCTTTTACTCCTCAGTCCTCAGTGTTGTACGTCCGTTGACAGCAGATTTTAAAAAATGATGTCAGAAGGTGATAATTCAGGGAGAGAATGGGGTTAGAATAGATGGATTAGCCTGGAATCTAGAGGTTGGATGTCAACCCCGGCATTCTGGTTTTCTTTCCCCCTTCTACATTTGAAATGGAGTGGGCACAAGTAAATGGGGGTCAGTTCTCACTAAGAGCCAACAGTTCTGCATCACTGTCAGTAGTATAAAGCCAATAGCAGACAAAAGTTTACTTCCTTTTTCCTAGTTGACCAATGTTTGAGCTTATAGAAACCAGAGCTGTACCTCTCATTTGGCAATAGTAGGTTAAAAGTGTTGCTTTCTTTGCTTACCGAAAAAAGAATCACTGCCCCCAGTGGCCGAAGCTGGAAGTGTTATTGACCGTATGAGCACATGTGAGCTTCAGTTTCCGGGTGAAATGTCCACAGAGTAACGCCAAAGTGAGTTGTTTTTTAGTTGTAAATGATGCAATACAGTCAACAGGAATGCATATTTTGTTAAATCTACCCCCTAACTAAACCTCCAATCCTAAACCTAACTGTCAGTGGAGTAGAAATTTTATACTACAGTGGAAATGCAACATTTAAATCATGTTAAGTCCCTAAAGATTAAGAAGTAACATAAAATATAACTGCAATTAGCTAGATGCCAAGTTATCACTAAATAATTAAAGCCTTGCAAACTTTAGTTGACTTAATTTGATGCATAGGTTTATACAAATATTATCACAAAATAAATGTGCTGAAAACACCAGCTGGTTACCAGCATATATTGTTCTTGGATGCTTGTCCCCAGTATGGGATGCAAGTGTGTTGGTCTACCAAACAGGCTTCTTAAATACCAATTAGAGTTCTACTAAGTACTGCTGCTCAGCAGCATGACTGTGCTAGTCAACCAGCTAAATCAGCACCAAACCAACACTAACCAGCACAAACTAACCTAGGCCAGCATGGAAATTCATGCTGGTTTAAACTGGCTTTTTCAGCAGGGAATATTTGTATATTTGTTGATTTTTGAATTGTTGATGTCACATTCAGAGAACACAACACCTACTAATTGCACTCCTAAATGCATTAAAAAAAAAAAAAAAAAAAACACTATGCTGGTTTTGATTTACAGTATGCACTCTGAGCTCATATGGAAGACAAAGAGGTCAGTGTTCACATGGAAATCTTCATACCACACGGGGCAATTGGAGAGCTTTAATTAAATATGCTCCATAGTCAGGGTTCAAAGATCCCTGGTTCCTTGGTGAAGGCAGGCCATCTGTCCAGCGATCCCTCCAGTTCGCACCATCCACCTTTAATTAGCAGAGGATAGCCAGGCCTCTCGCTAGCTGATCCCCTCGCACGCGCAGAGGAAAGTGAAAGAGTAAAGGAATCCATCTGTCTTCTGTCTATGGTGAAGAATTGCAGATTAGCACACTTCTGCCCATTGAACGCTGGGAATTCCTCTCCTCGGGTGTGAGCCAGAGGATCCGCAGCTGTTTCGACTATTAATAAGTGCGTGTGTTGGTGTGTGTTTTTTTAGACAGTGTGACTGCCAAAATGTGGCCTTGAGTGTAAGTCCAGTCTTTAGCAAGCTGCAACTTGAGATATTGAGTGGAGAGCAGAAGAGTGTAAACTGCTTTGAGCCTTAATCCTGTTTCTTCATTGTATCTGTGATCTCCAGTAATCAGTCCTTCTGTTCATCCTTTTCACACTTAATCATGAAGTTCTTAATCTCCACAAGTAATGAGGAAGAAAACATATAGTAACCACACCTATAGAACTCACACATGCTCTCAAGCTTTTGCCAACGAAGAGATATTCAGATAACGGTGCCTGATGAAGATTTGTTAAAACCCAGTGCTTCAACCTGATTACATTCAATGTTTGGCACTGACTGGTTCAAGCAATTAGCAATGATGCAGTAGTTGCTAATACTGACAGTTTTCTGTGTAGGTTTCCTGCTCAACTCCCATAAGAGGACCTCCACCAAAATTTAAGGGTGAAATGTGTAATTTCTGTACCACTAGCATCACTAAATGTTGTTACAAAAATAATTAGATTTTTTCAAACAGATTTCCCAATTTCTGTTGGTCAGAAGATTGGATTCATAATGTCAATTTGGGCGTTAATGACCAAACACATGCAATGACTTACCAAATGTCTTACCACACAGGATCATTTTATGTTTCATTGTGGATAAAAATTGTTGTTGTTTTGTGTGTGTGTGTGTGTGTGTGTGTGTGTGTGTGTGTGTGTTTGTTTTTTTTCTGAATTCACAAGAACAGTACTATTAGTGTTGTGTTCTTGAGACTTGTTTAATGCCATTTTAAGAAGGCACCAAATCCCAGGCATGTTGTTAATAAGTGCACTCTTAGCAGCTAGTAAAAGTAGAATTTCACGTTCAAAACGGTCCTAGTCAAGACTGGAAACTTTTTTCAAATAATTTTCAAATAATACCTAATCAAATAATAATAATAATAATAATAAACAATCTTGAATAAGTAATAATAAAAACACACACACACACACACACACACACACATATATATATATATATATATAAATAGGTGATTATGCAGGAATTAATGCCGGATTAACGAGTACATTAACACTTTAGTTACTTCTATTAACTAATATGGAAACATGATTAACCAATCATTAAGTAATAGTGAACCAGTTAGGTAATAAATAATTTCTGAATTTGATCTGCCTCATTGAGAACTATTAACTAACTATGGCTAATTTAAAATAACTACTAATTAATTACTAATCAAAACATTAACATGTCTAAAATGTGAATGATTATGTTTTTATTGTGAACAAGATCATGCATGGGTTCTTTGTGGGAATTAATTTATGAATGTAACAGGTCACTAAATCAAGGCTACAGTGTCTGGTAGAGTATCATATTCAAGGATGTAACCACATATTCAGGATTGATGGGGACCAAATTTAATAATGTAATAATTAACCATGGAAAAAACCCATATCAGTAGACCAATATGAATATATTTTGCATGTTTGATATTGCTAAAGGTCTTTTTTAAATAATTCTGGTAACCCATAAGTAATGAGTCAAGTGTAACCACATAAATATGACAGGAATTACTAATGATCTGGACCATTATTTTAAAGTGAGGGTCATGGTAACACATTATTAATTAATGAGATCTTACTGTTTCCTTCCTTGGGAGTTAAAGATTATCTGAACCATTATTCTAAAGTGAAAACACATTATAAACCATTAATAGTAACTGGGGTGTTACTTGTCAGTTAGTAATGAATACTCAAGTGTTTGTTTCTACATTTTATTCATTTAATCAAACAGATAGTTAACAAACATTCACAGACATAAAAAAAAAAAAAAAAACAATTCTGGCATTGAATTATGAATCATTGAAATAATTGAACATAACTGCATAGGCTACAAACCTTTAGCAGGATAATGCTTTTAATTGCTGGTGCTCACGGTTACTAGATGTTTTAAAAATCTTATCTCTTAACATAAAGTTAAATAATAAAATGATGTGTCTAAAGGACAAGTGTGTTGATCTTCACAAGACTTCAACAGAAAATGGAGAGAAAACCGATGTACCATGTTAATGTATTGATTAGTAATTAATTAATAGTTATTTTTAATTAGCCATAGTTAGTTAATAGTTCTCAGTGAGGCAGATCAAATTCAGTAATTACTGATTACCTAACAGTGAACTACCTCAGACATCAGTTCGCTATTACTTACTGATTGGTTAGTCGTGTTTCCATATTAGTTAATAGTAGTAACTAACGTGTTAATGTTGTACTACTCATTAATCTGGCATGAATTCCTACATAGTTACCTATTAATGATGGACCAATAATATAAAGTGTTACCATATATATATATATATATATATATATATATATATATATATATATATATATATATATATGTGTGTGTGTGTGTGTGTGTGTGTGTGTGTGTGTGTGTGTGTAGTCGGTGGGTTGAAAATAATCACCACATGATAAAAACATATCTTTTGAGGCTTTATTATGACGGCTGTTTATAAAAAAAAATAAATAAAAAAAAAACAGCGGTCGATGGGGCCGTATTGTTCAAAAACGAAAGGAAGAAAGAAAATACAAAACTGTGCCTTTGTGCTTATTTGAAAAATGAAAAATTGGATTACAATCCAGGAGTTTTCTGACAATTTGTAAATGTGACTCAAAAAGAACAATGTCTCAAATTAGTGCAAAGATTATTCAGTAAATTTCAGCACAATGAAACTCAGTAGAAAGAAATATGGTGCAATGAAATACAGTAGAGGCTAATGTCAAAAGAAAACACAGAGCATTAGCTTAACCATATACTTCAACACATACTTAAAACGTGCTTATATAATTCATAGCATTTTATGCAGTAAAATTCACAGCATTTTATTTGCTTAAATCACTCAAAGCATCTTATGCATTTAACACATGCTTAAATCACTCACAGTATTTGACTTATTTTTAACCAGGCTTTTAGGACATGAATAACAGTTTAAAACAATATAATTTTCATTACACATTTTCAAAATCCACACATGCAATCCATATGCATCCTTCAAAAATAACCCATGCAAAAAACGTGATCAAAATCCACACATTCAATCCATATTCATCCTTCAAATATAACCCATAAAAAACACTCAATTTTAATATACAACTCTTCTGAACACATATTTAATGGAGTTCATAAGCATCTTGTGTGAAATTTGATATTTACCCAAAGAATTCTAAAACAATGAACAAAACTGGAAGCTCTCTTGCACAATGCATATTCTCACGTCTCCAGCACAACAGCTCCACTTGGCTACAAATATATATATATATATATATATATATATATATATATATATATATATATATATATATATATATATATATATATATATATTAGTTTAGGGTCATTTACTCATTCTTTATTTATTTATTTATTTATTTATTTTATTTTTCACATTTTAGAATAATAGTAAAGTCATCACAACTATGAAATAATAGAAATGGAAATATGAGAATTATGTTGTGACTAAAAAAATCCAGAATAAATCAAAACTATGTTATATTTTAGCATCTTCAAAGTGGCCACCCTTTGCTTAGATTTTGCAGAAATGTACTCTTGGCATTTTCTCAACCAACTTCTTGAGGTATCACCCTGGGCTGCTTTTTAAACAGTATTGAAGGAGTTCCCATCTATATGCTCGGCACTTAATGGCTGCTTTTCTTAATTATTCGGTCCAAGTCATCCATTTCAAAAACTTTTTTTTTTTAAATAAAATGTTAGTTTTGTAATTAAATAAATTAATATGTTGGCACAATTATATTTTTGTCTACAAAACTAATTTCAAACATTTAAACATACGCCTTCAGATCAAAAGATTTTAAAGATCATGAGAAACTTTTCAGGCAAGTGACCCCAAACTTTTGAACGGTAGTGTATATACATTAGGCATGCAACAATACACAAATTTCACTATACGATACAATACAATGCAAAGCCTTATGATACGATTCAATCAAATAATAATAAAAAAAAAAAAAAACAGCGCCCACAAATGTTTCACTCAAACTTATTCAAGGATTCAACATTGATGTCTTTTAAATAATAAATGACACAACAGTGTCTGACACTGGCAACAAAAAGTAAAGCTCTATAATAAAATAATTTAAACAACAGCACTGCATTTATTTTGATTGATTGTAATGAGAAAAACTCATATGAACTCTAATTAGTTTGTCTACACTCAAGTCATTTATATTTGTATAACACTTCTCACAATACACATCGTTTCAAAGCAGCTTTATTGAAAATCATGCCTTAATTCTTAAAGCTTACAGAAAGCAAGCTATAGTGACTGTAGCAAGGAAAAAACTTGAGGAACCTGACCTCTGGTTTTACGATATGTACATAATCTAATATTATTTAGCTGCTTGAGCAAAAACCGGTAGGCACACTTAATTTTTTTGGCCTCTTCTCCTGTTTTCAGGTTGCATGTAAACTTTACCAGCATTATTACCAAATTATAACATATGCGCAAGTGTTGTACTCATACACTGTTTACATTTCGGTGTCAAAACCAGACAATAAGAAGTCTAATGTAATTGTGGGTTTCTTACATTGTCAGATTTTTGAATAAGCTTGTTTTTGTTACTTATGAGCGTCTTCCTCAGTGTCATGCTCCGTGTCCTCTGGGAGAGGCTCAACTTTGCTTCTGCTGTGTTTCTACTTCGCAAATCCACCGATTTGTTCCATAACATCTGCATAAATAAAACATGTTTGATGTACTGTAGCACTGGGACATGACACAATTTTTTGGAAAATTCGACAGCCTGTAACGTTACAATCTCCTTGACATTTGCCATTGATCTTCTCACCTATGTACTGTAAATCTGTTGCTCTGTTGTCCTGTGAGCACTCAGTGCCGCCTCTCCAGGGAGGAGACTGTTTCGCAGCTCTCAGTGTTGCACTGCTTGGTTTTAATTATGTATTTAATTTGGTTTTTTTATGTATCGTTCGATACATATGGTATTGAATCGTGAGCATTTATTTTGATCAAATACTGTACATACATTTTGTCAGTGCTATTTCTATATATATTTTTGGTTTGAAATGATTTATTACATTCTGATGTAAATATAAGGGTTGAGTAATATTAGCTGTCAGGAATTGTGAAAACCAAATCTATATATATATATATATATATATATATATATATATATATATATATATATATAGTTAGAATGGTTTCTTATTTGATAAAATTACAATATTTTAGCCACAATTTTGAAAATGCTACACAAATGTTATCCAGACAAGCAAACACATATCCTTAAAGTAGAGTAGAGCTGTTGAAATGAATGCATTAATGCATGCAATTAATAAAATATATTAACATGTAAAAACAAAATTACACTTTTAACAGATTTATTCCATTTTTAACTGTTTCATATTATTCTGTGTGAATAGGTTCTCTATATATAATTACATCCATAAAGTGAGAGAAAGGTTGTTATATTACATTATTTTATTTTTGCAGGTTTGATGTTTTGATGCTGTTTGAGTAAACTGAAATGTACACGTGAGACGAGTAAAAAGCTCTATTGCAGAAATCTGTGTTATGAGCATCATCCAACATACTACCGAATCTAATAAAATGCATGGATGCATTAACAACAAAGAAATTGTGATTAATCACGATTCGACTGACAGCCCTATCATTCTAAATATAACTAATGTATCTTTAGTAAACATAATAGACTTTTAATTTTTTTTTAAACTCATTTACTCAAAAATGTTGTATTTTTCCTGTAGCCCTTTACTGAAGGTCGTCAACATCGAGAATGTGTGGCATGGTCCTGAGACAATGTTAAAATAGAATGCCGTAATGCTCTTAAAATAGAATAGAATTAGAAAACATTACGAGGTAGCTTTTGCAGCAGGGAAAATGCCAGTTGAATGCAAAGCATGGGACAGACTATTCTTTTCTGCCCATCGTATATCACAGCGACTATCAAAGAAAGGTCACCCATGTCTCACACCTACAAAACGCTCTTGCTTCTAGAAGTGAAGGGTAAAGAAGAGGCCTACTTTCTCAGGAAATTTTAAACCATTGTACCTAAAGAAGAAAGAAGCCATTGAATGAATGCAGATTCCTTTCAAAGCAAAAGAAGGTGTCTTCAGATTTTTGTTCATGCCATCTTGTGTCCTACACAATTCCCTTTTCTTCACACACTCAAGTGTTCCATTGTAGGGAGCTCTCATTCTGTTATCATCAGAGCCCATACGGAAACTAACACCCAAGAGCGGACGCATGCACAGTGCAGGCAGGCACACACATTTACACCTTGCAGAGCATCATTCAGATGCACTTCCCCGAAAAAGTTAATGTCCAATACACACAGACACACACACAAACTCATGGGCAAACATTTTCCTGGCTGTCAGCAGGGACAAACATGTAGAGGGCTATAAAATTTACATATATGCTAAACACTTGAGTGGCAAATGCAATGTGCTAATACTGAGCTGATGAGATAAAGCAAAGGTGGAACTGACACAAGCCCCCTCTCGGCGCAAGTCAAAGTCAAACCTCTCTCTCTCTCCCATCTCCTCCACTCGTTGGCCTGGCAGGATTAGCGCTATAATGTATTTACTCGGGCATCTCTCTCTTTCTCCCTTGCTCTCTTTCCTCCAAAACAGATGCAGCCATTGATTAATGGGCTGATGGTGGTTAAAAAGTCGAAAATGTCAGCGAGTATCTTCTCCAGCAGTGTCACTCTCCTCTACAGCAGAACAATGCTTCTAACTGAGGAGCAGGGCCACGTGCCAAGTATTCCTCACAATGGGATGTCATGTGCCTGCTCCCCTACTGCAAGTAGGCAGATATGTACTATATATCTACATAAGGGCTCACTTGGAGGATGGGAGTGAGCGCTGACTTAGGGGTTGGTAGGGTGCTATGGCTCAATGTGGGCTAATAATAGGGCATCACATGGGTACGTCAAGTCAGTTCGGACAAGTCCTTGCTGGCAGAGGTTAATCAAAGCGGTTAGAAATAAGGACCTTTTTTTTGCACTGCTGCCCGGGCTGTCTGCTAACACTTCCAGTCCAGAACAAGGCTTAGGGGCAATGCACATGTGATGGGAATGACATCGACAATCTGAGGCCTGATGCCCTCAAAATAACCTTCAGATTTCAATACCATTGATCAGAGGGTGCAGAGCCTGCCTTCTGCCCACCAACTCCACCCAGATTAATTAAAGAATAGCCGCTAATCGTGTGAATGGTGCATATGGGCTAACACTACAACACCTGACCCCCCACTCAACGTCCCTCTACTGCTGCCCAAAAGTGATTGGAAGGAATTTCAAATATAGGAAGTTATCGTTGTCTGTCGTGTAGTGCACTTAGGTTGTGGGACAGTGCAGTAAGCCAAGGCCATTGCCGGCAGAAAGATTTGAACGATCCTTTTTAATTGCACATCACATTAGTCTGCATGGCTTGAGAAAAGAGAGGCCACCGGACTGGGAGGAAAGTGGGGCGGATCGTTTGACAGAATCAAAGTTGGAGACCTCAAGTGATGGCACTGAGAAATGTGTTGACTTTATGACGAGGAATTGTTTTAGGTTACAATCTGGTAATTACAAGGGTATTATGCTATAAATGTGGTTTATGAGGACATTTCTGGTGTCCCCATAATTCAAATTGCTTAAAAAGCATACTAAACAATGTTTTTTTGAAAATGTAAAAATGTAGAAAGTTTTTTGTGAGGGATAGGTTTTGGGTTAGGGGATAGAATCTATAGTTCATACAGTATAAAAATAATTATGTCTATGGAGAGTCCTCTTAAGGAAAGCCGCACCAACATGTGTGTGTGTGTGTGTGTGTGTGTGTGTGTGTAGAGAGAGAGAGAGAGAGAGAGAGAGAGAGAGAACAGAAGCTTGAGCATTAGTTAGTAAACGTGTGTGTCGTTTGACCTTGGTCACTGCTAGAGAGGCCTAGTTTCTTGCCAAACTAATCAATAAGCCAAACAGGCAGAAGATGAGTATTTAGAGCATGGGAAGCTAAAGTCAAACACAGATAGGTTATCTACCCAGCACAGAGCACACTCCTGTGCAAATATTTTGCTAACAAATTTTTCATGGTAACTTGCTTATAAAACGATGTCACTCTCTTCCTCTCTATTCCCAAGCACCCAAACTTTTCTCTCTCTTTCTGGGTCTCTGTTTCTCCTCCATGTCTCTCATCATCCAGTGCGCTTGTAGAAAGACTGCTGGAGCCACGTGGCTTAGTGACAGTGTATCATAATGTAACCACAGGTCAACAACTTGTCTCTAGGGATCAGTCAAACAGACAGAGGGAATTAGAGTCATGGAGCGGACATAAGCCTTTCATATTCATATGGAAAACTGGGCGATCCAGAGGCTGGGTTAATATGTTGCCCTTCAAACCCTTTGATTTAGCTGATAGGTTTGCACTATCATTGTTTACCTGAAGTGCATCTGAAGTTCAATAACCAAATGACAATGTTTTACATGTGTAATTACACATGTATTAACATAATGTTACACAGTTGTCCCTTTAACATACATAAATGAGCATGGATTTATTGATCTATTTGACCAATTTCACTTTAAAATTAACTTTGTTGTAGAATTTATACCAGAGTTATACCCAAGAAAATAAAAAGGATAAAATAAATGATGAGTAAATGATGAGAGAATTAAAAGTTTTGGGTGAACTAACCCTTTAATATCGAATGTGTCAGTGACTAATCAAACATACAAAAATGTTTGTGTATTGTGTACACTTCATGTACAAATACCTACAAATTCAAATAAGATCTCCCAGCTTGAAAGAAAGAAAATAAGTTTGAGCCTATAGTGCTGGACCTTTGTCTTATTCAGCTGATGCAACACTACAACTCATTGTCGTGATATAAATAGATTCTGTCCCTCTATTTACATGTTTATTTTCATAAAGTCTGTCATTATGTCTTAATTGTACTGTAAGTCTAAGATCATTGTTGATGGTAGACAAGAGCAAACAGGGGCATTTTGAAGACTACAGCAATTTCTCCTCTAAAATCTTGCCTCAGGGGAAATTGTCTTCACCACAGCATTTTTAAAGATGTCAAGAATGTTGTTGTTGAAAAACAGCTCCTTTTTGTGCTGTAAAAACAAATTGTGACCTATTAATGTCTTGTTAGATTAAACAACTGCCCTGGGTAACATCCTTTACCCCATTAGCAAAATGATTTATTAGCATTCGTTTTTCCTTATTGTTCTGCTGTTGGTAAACAGTAAACTTGCATTCACAGAATATAGAGACTATAATAAATTAAAGGATCATAAATTTATTTTTCCTATCTCTTACTTCCTCCCTCTCGCAGTAAGATTTGTGGCAGTAAAGTATGTAATCCTCGGCAGGAATCATCTTTAACATATGGGTGTCTCTTGGTCCAAATGGCTTCTATGTGGGCCAGGTGGGCATCTGCTCCTTAACATTCACACAGAGGAGGCTACATTGCCTTCAGCAAGATGAGCACAACAAATGGTCATCTTTACTGACTTAGACCTATTTTCTGGTTTAGCATTGTCTTAAATATACTATTTTAAACAACAACATAGAAAGAGAATTTAAAAATCTAGGCCTTAAGTATATTTTACAATATATTATGTATTATATTATACAATTTATCTGTGTCTAAGAAAGCAATGTTTTAATGTTTGAAAAAAATATTTAAAATTTTTTTTTTTTTTTTTTTAATTCTCATTTAATATTAAAAAACTGACTTGCACACCAGTTTGTAAAAACAATGACGTGTTGTCAAAAATGCCCTTATAATTTAAATACATGGGGAAAACGTCAAACAGCTGGCCCATAGACTTCAATTGTTAGTGCGTAACGGTCAAAAGTGTTTTTTGTTATTGTTTTGTTTTTACAATCTGAGGTTTGAGTCTAAATTATTTTCTGTGGCACTTGACAGCATGCTGTAATATGCATTACAACCTGTAATATCCCTTATCAGTGTAGTCTATAGTCTGGATCTGTTTTAGCATGTTTTATTTAGTAGAAAATTATTATTGTAAAGGTTGGCAAAAAAGATATTAACATGGCCTTAATAATGTAACAAACAGGTTAAGCTACATAATGGTCCAAAATCTGAAGACATGCATAATAATGTTTTTTCACGGTCCGTTTTTGAACAGACCCACACATGTTTGTCAGGTGCCACAGAATTTACGGACTCCATATTGCTCAGCAATTACGCTTCCTAGAACAATCCATTATTAAATTATCTCTTGCTAAACAGCAGTGACACATTTCACAGGAGAAGTGTGAACAGTTCTAATGCATGTCTCTCACTTCATTAAGTTGTCCAGTGAGGGTTTCACTGTAATCCTATGGCAAGTGCTGCCAGAGTTTAACCAAGATGATGGCTGCCATATGTCTCAGCTTGTGTTTTGAGACTTCTTCCCCCGAGCTTCACATCTTCAAGAGCATTTTGCACAGATTAGTGCATCTACTCTCTCTCTCTCTCTCTCTCTCTCTCTCTCTCTCTCTCTCTCTCTCTCTCTCTCTCTCGCTCTCTATTTTTCTCACTCTCTATCTCTTCATCTCTCTGTCGATCTCTCTTGTAGAGATGACAAGAGAACAAGGCAACTGAGGTTCAAGCTGGTCAAGTTTAGTCAATTAATGCACTCCATTTTTGTAGAACCAAGTATGTTTTCTGTTTTCTTAGATAAAAGAGTAATTCTCTCTGCGAGTTTCCTGGCCAAGTATCATCCACCCTAATTGTTTCGAGTAATCTCACTGTTGAGGGTTGCTGTTGGAAGTTGCTACAGAGCAAAAAGTTGACAGACTCTCCCACCATTAACTCTTATCATATCTTATCTTATTACCTCAACGTGACACCAAATAGGATGTCGCTGACTTTAATATGGGTGGTCAAATGTGAATGTTTCATGATTTCTGACATCAGTAATCCAAGGATTTCAGAACAAGCCATTTTGCAGCTTAGTTTCAATAGATGGTATTTTTTGAATGGGGGGCTGACATGCTCAAGAGGGCAAAACTGAATTTTCAGCTTCTGTGCCACATTGGTGTATAACCCATGTGTCACCCATCAGCCCATAATTACCAAAGTAAACCACTAGATGCCATGCATTACAGTAATTTTACTAAGGGTAAAGGATGTTCCTAAAACCCCAGTGGTAAATCAGTGTAATGCACTGAATCAAGTGGCTTATTGCTTTTATAAAATGGCAACAACAGCACTAAAAACAAAAAACACTATCCACCAAGTAATGTAGTTCATTATCTTAAATATAGTCTGTTGGCATTTCACAAGCAATGTAGTGTCATAACATAGAATATCCATTACATTCCTTAGTATTTTCAGTGGCCAGTTTCAAACTTAGAGCAACTGTGAGACATTTGTGTATTCATTATTAAATCAAAGGATTACAGATTATATTTTTCTTTTTCACCCATAAAATACACAGACTTAAAACACAGTTCAAATGGGCTAGAGTTAAAAAATTAAAACAAATCACCATTTCTTTTTATTTTAATGGGTGCACTTTTGTCCCAGTATCCCACGATTAAATACTTTATAAATGCAAAGGCCTGCTTGTATTTGATGGTGCAGTGAGTGTGTGTTCTTGCAGAGTCTGCTGAGCTATAAAGGAGGTGTTCCGGACTCTCAGCTCTCCTACAGGATGACAGCTGGTGAGGAGCCGGGCCTCTCCAATGAGGAAACCAGCGACATGCAAGAGGTGAAAAAGTCTCTGTTTCCTCCTCGCTCCTCTTCCTCCATTCCTTGAGAAGGATTCCTTTTCACCGTGTCTTGCACAGAAGGTCATTGGCGGCGGATGTACTGGGACAAAAATGTCAAAGGCATATTATTTTTTTGCCATCCATCATCCTTACTGTTTTTCTCTGAGAATTATCATGAGGATAATAAGTATTTGGACATTCTTTTGACATGAATGAGAGTGCTTCTGAAGTTTCTGACAATGCATACAAGGAGAAATATGACAAATAGATGTATGCACTTAATGCTGGTGTCCAGTGGGTTTATCTTAACCCGCTTATTATAATCACCATGGAATTACATCCACTTAGAAATGTTGCTGCATTCACGTAAACCCACCCTTGACTTCAGTCGTATGCTTCTTCATTGTGCTTTCATTCGTTATGTTCTTTTTGTAATTTCCCTCTGCATAGGATCAATATTTCACACATTTCAGGCTGTGACCAAATGAATTAATGCAAATTAAGGCAAAGCGTGAGTGCCTTCCTCTGTGTGCAAGTGCTGGAGGCAGATAGACATTTATCATAAGCTCTTTACATTGCCGTATTAATTCCAGCCATTGAGGGAGGAAAGCAATTTGGAGGCATTCTTGTCTACAGTAGACAAACTTGATGCGGAAAACTGCATTGATCAAAAGCCAGTTGGGCTGAGACAGATGTAGCTATGTAGGTTTCCTGGCCAAGTATCATTCACCCTATTTTTTTTTTTTTTTTCCAGCAATCTCATTGTGAACCATGTTTGTAAAAATGTTTGGCTTTCTTTTCTGAGCTAAAAACAAAAGTGGAAAGAGAAAGTGCCAAGCTGCTGTCCCTCTCAGTGGGACAGAAGGAAAGAGAGAGAGGAGGAGTGTAGACAGGGTCTCTACGGGCTCTGCTGGCTCCAGTTGAAGGTGGCGAGTATGTCACACACGGGCATTGTGTCATGTAAACGTCTCCTCACTAATTAATTTCTCTCTGGGTTGTCGTGTGAAATGGCCCTGGTGTGATTCGCCCCTGCAAGCTTGTGTTCATTGTCTGTACAGCTTTGAAAAAAAAGCAATGTTGTTTTAAAGAGAAGACCGTGCTGTCCTTCTATGTGTATAACTCTGTTCATAATTCTCTCTCTCTTCCCCTCCCCTGTTTGTTCTCATAAAATTCTCAGGTTGTTGACACACTTAAGACAGAAGCTGACTTTTCTTATGTTGGCAAACATGACCACCTGCCAAGTCGCATTCAATAGGGAGACCTTAACCACAAACGACAATGCATGCATTATAGAGACAATAGATAAAGAAATATTATTACAAAAGAGCTTTCTGTTCAAGCCCTGTTTTCTTTACATCTACCTCACTGGAAGAAAGGGGATAGTACATTAGGGACACGTTGATAAGACAATATTTACTCAGGAGGAACAAGTTCAAAGAGACCATGCTTTTTAACCCTGGTCTTGAAGCTGTGGACATTGTGACGGGCAGGTGTTTTTTTGCTGATTTGTACTGGGCTGATTCAAAAGATCTCTTTTAGCTCAGACAGCAGTGGTACTAGTAGCTCTGTGTTCACTGTTCCAGTGAGATTGGAAGTCTTTTCAGATTTACTATTTTATTTTCAAATTTGTTTTTATTTGTATTTATTTATTTTGGATATATATATATATATATATATATATATATATATATATATATATATATCTTACATTATATTCAGATATACAAGTATATCCAAATGAACAGAAAAAATTATGCAAATAAAACAGAACAAAATCTTCAGACCTCACTGGGTTTATAGATTTACAACTATACAAATGTAAAACTATGTTCAGGATTTACAACTATATATTTGGATTTACAAAAATTAAAATTTCAGGATTGGCAACTAAATTTACAATTAAGCATTTGGCAGATGCTTTTATCCAAACCAATTTACAGTTAATTTAAGGATTTGGTTTACAACTCTCTCTCTCTCTCTCTCTCTCTCTCTCTCTCTCTCTCTCTCTCTATATATATATATACAGGGTTGGGGAGTAACGGAATATATGTAACAGGATTACGTATTTAAAATACAAAATATAAGTAACTGTAGACAACTACATTTACAATTTAAATCATTGGTAATTAGAATACAGTTACATTCAAAAAGTATTTTGATTACTGAAGAGATTACTTTGCATTTTATTGTCATTTGTTTCATTTAATATTTAGTCTTTTCAGATGGAAAACATTTATCCATATAAATGATGTGATCCAAAGTGCATTTGAACAGCGGTGAAACACTTTCTTATGATGTGTTACATTCATAGTTCATAGTACATTCAGCAGACAGAGAAGTAAGTTTGAAGCAAGTTTGGAGCAGAAGAAATAGAAATAAACCTTGTGTAAATTGTCATCTTTACGCTAAGCTAATATGCTATTTCTAGCCATTTTACGTGCACTTTACCAGACACAATCATATTTTTTTATCAAGAAAATTCACATTGGATCATAATTTCTTTTTGTCTAGTAGGACCTTTGATATTAGGGCAAAAATCATGTTCTTGATAATAATTTTTGTATCATTTTCCTGTAAAAATATCTAAAAACCCTTAAAACAAGATCAATTATCTTGTTTTAGAAACAACACTGCATAAGATATTTAGGTTTTTCAGAGAATGTATTTTTAACATGTGTATTTTGTCTTACTGTACTGGCAGAATTGTTATAGTCAAAACAAGTGAAAAAATCTACCAGTGCTGAAGAAGTAATCCAAAGTATTTAGAATATGTTACTGACCTTGAGTAATCTAACGGAATATGTTACAAATTACATTTTACAGCATGCATTCTGTAATCTGTAGTGGAATACATTTCAAATGTAACCCTCCCAACCCTGCATATATATATATATATATATATATATATATATATATTATACACCGATCAGCCATAACATTTAAACCACCTGCCTGTTATTGTGTAGGTCCCCCTCGTGCTGCCAAAACAGCGCCAGCTTCTCACCACAATTGTACAGACCATTTATGTGAGTTACCACAGACTTTGTCAGTTTGAACCAGTCTGGCCATTCTCTGTTGGAATGGTCTCCATGACCTTTTTGGTCTCTACTCAAACCAGCCATGCAATTATCTAATCAGCCAATCATGTAGCAGCAGTGCAGTGCATAAAATCATGCAGTTATGGGTCAGGAGCTTCAGTTAATGTTCACATCAACCATCAGAATGGGGATAAAATGTGATATCAGTGATTTGGTCCATGGCATGATTGTTGGTGCCAGATGGGCTCGTTTGGGTATTTCTGTAACTGCTTATCTCCTTGGATTTTCAAGCACAACATTCTCTAGAATTTACTCCGAATGGTGCCTGTGGAGGTGAGGGCGTCAAGTCAAGTGCCTGTCTGGGGAGAGAGAAAGTGGTAAGGACATCCACCTGAGATGAATTGTGACTATTTACCATTTCTATGTTCACAGTGAGAGTCGGGGGAGATAAAAGACGGCCAGTCCACAGAAAGAGGGAGACAGATACAGACCAGAGACTTTGTGTGTGTTCTAGAGAGTGTTTTGTTTGAGTGCTGAAAAGCCAATAGTGATGTGTGTGTGCTGAAAAGCACCTCTGTTGTTGTAAAGCAGAAAAGCGATTGAACAAGTATTAAAAGTTGACTCACGTGGACTGTGAAACCAGCTCCCTCTTCCTCCTTAACCATCACACAATGAAATTTGTTACTCTGGTGCCGAAACCCTGGAAGGAGGAAGATACACTGCTATAGAGTCATCTTCGCCGCTGGAGGAAGTCTTCCTCGCCAAGCATCCACCAGGCTCAACACCAGGCCCTCATGGATCTGCGAGCAGAACAGCAATAATGGTTTGAGGCACTCCTTTGAAGCCAAGAGGAGGACCGATGGGCGTTGCAGAGCTTGGTGCCTCAGTTGGGGGCACACGCTGCGTCCCCGGCAGCAGCAAAACCTCATGTGTTGCTTGCGAAGATGGGGGCGCAAGATGATCCTGAGGCATTTCTGGAGCTCTTTGAGTGCACAGCCCAAGCTCTGTAATGGCTGCGGGCACAATGGGCAGTCCACATCTTACCACTGCTGACCAGGGAGGCCCAACTCGCGGCCCAATAACTCCCATTCTTTACCCATTCTTCCCCTCAGGTGGGAGAAGCTGCCACCACTTGTGTGAGTGTGAGGTTCGGGCCGGTCTGTTGGAGTTGCGGGGAGCCGGGTCACGTCTCCGACACTCCACAGACTGCCCCGATCGAGCCGGGATGTAGCAAATCACGTGAGTATTAGGGGGGTACATACCAAGCCTTGGTGGATTCAGGTTGTAACCAAACCTCCATTCATCAATGCTTGGTTCAAAATGGGGCATTGAATATAAATAATCGGGTGAAGATGAGGTGTTTGCATGGGGATATTTACTATTTTCCTGCAGTGATTGTCACTATTCTATTTCGTTGTCAAAAGCATAACATTGAGGCTGTGGTTAGTTCCCGCCTAACCCATCCACTAATTTTGGGTACTAATTGGCCGGCCTTTCCCGAATTGTTAAAAGGGTTTTGTGTGGATGGGTCCTGTAATACAGTGGGATGGTGTGGGGTGTGCAATGCGCTGATTGGGGAGGTAGAGCCGGGGCCATCTACGTAAGCTCCGCGTCAGGATGACATTAGGGAGGGTTAGCCTCAGCTTCCCCAGCCCTTAGCTGAATTCCCACTGGGGATTTTCCTCTGGAGCAGACATGAGACGAGACTCTTAAGCATGCGTTTGACCAAGTGAAAATAATTCATTGTCAAGGCCTTCAGCCGCGCATTGCACTCACATATCCGTATTTCTCAATTATAAATGATTGGTTGTATCGAGTGATGTAGGACGCTCAGACAAAAGAAGATACAACCCAGTTGTTAGTACCAAGGAGCCGTCCGGAAATGTTGTTCCAGGCAGCTCATCATTGTCTGATGGCGGGTCATTTGGGACTTGGGAAAACACTAAACCATCTCATGGCCTGTTTCTATTGGCTGGGCATTCGCGGGGATGTTGCGACATGCCGCGAATGTCAGCTGGTGAATCCGCCGGCCACCCAAAAGTGCCATTGCACCCTTTTCCATTGATCGAGGTTTCCTTTGACAGAGTTGGCATGGACCTCGTCGGGCCATTAGAACGGTCAGCATGCAGGCATCGCTTAGTGTTGGTTCTGGTGGACTACGCAATGGGATACCCAGAAGCAGTGCCTCTTCACAACATCTCAGCACATAGTGTTGCAGAGGCACTCTTCAGAATAATCTCCCGAGTGGGAATTCTGAAAGAAATCCTCACTGATCAGGGCACTACTTTCATGTCATGTACACTACATGAGCTGTACGAATCATTAGGTGTTAAATCAATTCGGACAAGCGTGTACCATCCACAAACTGACGGCTTGGTCGAACGATTTAATAAGACCTTAAAAAATACAATTTGTAAGTTCATGCATGAAAATGCTCGGAATTGAGATAAGTTATTTGCAGTGCAAGAGGTCCCGCAAGCCTCCACGGGGATTTCCCCATTTTAATTATTATATGGGTGTAAACCCTGTGGCATGTTAGACATCATGAAGGAAAATTGGGAGGAGGGAACTTCACAAAGCAAAAATGAAATTCAATAAGTTCTTGACCTCCACACACGTCAGTCCTGGCTGTATAACAGGGGAGTTTGGCTACTGAAGTTTGCACAGGGAGATAAATTACTTGTATTACTACACACATCAAGCTCTAAATTACTTGCAAAGTGGCAAGGGCCCTTTGAGGTCACCTGGTGAGTTGGGGAAGTTGACTATGAGGTAGTGCGTACAGATAGGGGCGGGGCTCATCAAATATACCACCTCAACCTACTAAAATCATGGAGAGAGGTGGTCCCCGTATCCTTGGCAATGGTAGTTCCGGAGAGGGAGGAGCTCAGTTCGAGTGAGTCTAAAAGCCAATCTGCTCACTTTGGTCCCTTGTGGAGAACACCTCTCGCCGTCACAACGTACGGAGGTTGCCAGATTGCAAAAAAGTTTCTCTGACGTGTTCTCGCCTCTCCCCGGCTGCACTAATCTCATAGAACACCACATAGAGACAACCCCCAGGGAAGTGGTACGTAGTCGGTCCTACCACTTTCCTGAACACAAGAAACAGGTAGTACGGGAAGAATTAAAGGCCATGCTCGATATGGGAGTAATAGAAGAATCCCACAGTGATTGAGCCAGCCTGGTGGTTCTGGTACTTAAAAGCGATGGCTCGGTCCGATTCTGTGTGGATTATAGAAAAGTCAACACAGTGTCGAAATTTGACATGTATCCAATACCTCATATTGACAAACTGCTTGATCGGTTGGGCACAGCAAACCCGAAGAAGTGCACAATTGGAAGGGTGGAGGTACGGTATCTGGAGTTACACTTGGGGCATGGGCAGGTGTGACCCCAAATTGATAAAACCACAGCGATTGTGACCTGCCCGAGATCTAGGACCTAAAAGGAGTTGAGAAAGTTCTTGGAGCTGGCTGGCTATTATCAAAGGTTTGTGCCTAATTATTCAGATGTCACCAGTCCGCTGACTGATCTCACTAAAAAGGGAGCTCCAGACACGGTCCAGTGGACGGAGCCATGCCAATGGGCTTTCACACATGTAAAAGCTGCACTTTGTGGCTGCTTCTGCATTCCCCTTATTTCTCTCTCACTTTTTGTTTTGCAGACAGACAGGGGCTAGGTTCTGTTCTCTCCCAAGTGGTGGAGGGGAAGGACTGCCCGGTGCTGTACATTAGTCAAAAGCTGTCTATGAGAGAGATGAAGTACAGCACCATAGAGAAGGAGTGTTTGGCCATCAAGTGGGCAGTCCTCACTCTCCGCTACTATTTGTTGGGACGAGCATTTACCCTCTGTTTGGACCATGCCCTGCTCCAATGGCTCCACCGCATGAAGGATGCCAATGCCCAGATCACCCGTTGGTATCTGGCACTCCAGCCATTTATGTTCAAGTTGGTCTACAGACCGGGGGCACAGATGGCTGTCGTGGACTTCCTCTCCAGAAAAGGGGGGGGGGGAGTGGGCAGCCCGGACGGTTACCCTGGACTGAGTCGGGCAGTGGGGGTATGTGGAGATGAGGGCATGGTCTTATCTGGGGAGAGAGGAAGTGGTAAGGACATCCACCTGAGATGAACTGTGACTAATTATTGTTTCTATGTTCACAGTGAGAGTCGGGAGAGATAAAAGACAGCCAGTCCACAGAAAGAGGGAGAGAGATACAGACCAGAGATTGTGTGTGTTTTCTAGAGCGTGTGTTGTTTGAGTGCTGAAAAGCCAATACTGATGTGTGTGTGCTGAAAAGCTCCTTGAAATAACCACACTGTCTTTTTCCAGAGCAGCCTGTATTTCTCCTGAGGTTACCTGTGGGTTTTTCTTTGTATCCTGAACAATTCTTCTGGCAATTCTTCTGAAATGTTTCTTGGTCTACCTGACCTTGGCTTGGTATCAAGAGATCCCCGAATTTTCCACTTCTTAATAAGTGATTGAACAGTACTGACTGGCATTTTCAAGGCTTTGGATATATTTTTATATCCTTTTCCATCTTTATAAAGTTCCATTACCTTGTTACACGGGTCTTTTGACAGTTCTTTTCTGCTCCCCATGGCTCAGTATCTAGCCTGCTCAGTGCATCCACGTGAGAGCTAACAAACTCATTGACTATTTTTACATAGACACTAATTGCAATTTAAAAAGCCACAGATGTGGGACCTTTAATTGCCATTTAAACCTGTGTGTGTCACCTTGAGTGTCTGTAACAAGGCCAAACATTCAAGGGTATGTAAACTTTTGATCAGGGCCATTTGGGTGATTTAGGTTACCATTATGATTTAAAAAGGAGCCAAACAACTATGTGATAATAAATGGCTTCATATGATCACTATCCTTAAATAAAAGACAGTTTATTTGCATGATCAGTCCTATTTTCAAAATCAAAGCCAAAATTTCACAATTTCTGCCAGGGTATGCAAACTTTTGAGCACAACTTGTATATGAATGTATAAGTTTGTAGGTTAAAGTTTATATGAATGTACTCTATAACAAAAAGTGTTTATCTTAGGCCATGTAACTAATCCATTTTACACCACTTTTAATCACATTTTTGCATTCACTAGTTCATTATAAATGTCCTACGGTGTGACCAATTAATTTTTTTAAAGCAAAACTATTCCATGTAGTATCTTAATTAGTATGAGGTCATAAAAGCTGCATGCTAAATAATGCTGTGTAAAATAATATTTTTATATATAACATGTCACACCAGGACAGGATTTCCCAAAAAGTATTTTATACCAACTACCCATATAGAGACAACATTAAGGGAGTAACTGTGAGTTTAGGGCATGGCTTAATATGTGTCAGAAAAACCAAGGGTTCATAGTAATGGAAATATGATCTGTCCAGTGTTTATCATGGACAATGGAAAATCCAAACCAGATAATCGACCATAAATGAACCCTATCACAAATGTAAAGTCCATATTGATAATGATCATCTGTCATCCTCACCACAGTGAGATGTACATGCACAGTGTCTTTATGGTGTGGTAATACACTAAAAGCTCCAAGGGCACGCCATCCCTGTGCAGATGTGCTCTTTCTTCCTCATTACCCATCAGTGCTCCAGCGGAGCCCTGATTCGGCCGACCACAGCAGGCATGATATCGCCCATCCTCCATGAGTGTGTGTGGATGTGTGTGTCTTATCCATGTTTGTCCCTGGAACCCTTCCAAAAGTGGCTCTGCCACCCTGCTAGCCAAATAAGTAGAAGAAAGTGCAGTGTTTTTCTGCCTGAATGAACACAAGCTTTGCTTTTTCTTGTGCAAGCGAGCAAGCAGGTGACCGCTGCCCAAGTCAATCACCTCCTCCAGTTCGCCTGCTACTGCCGCCCATGTTTACCTTCCTTGTCGTTGTCATAATCTTGCCCCTGGACTTTACCACCTGTCTCCCTGCCAAAGCCTGGGTGCTTCCAGGGTCCCATCTCCCGGAATCAAAAAGCAGCTAAAGAGGTTAATGCACTCAAGTAAGGATGAACAACCAGCTGTTAACATTCTCATATTTAATACCCAACTCATCCAGAAGACATCAGCCACAGAGATGGAAAAGAGAGTGTCTGGAGCTTATGGTGGTCACATCTGCTTTGTACGTTTTAGTTTGGAAGAGCATCTTAAACACTTGAGAATGACAATACCCTGAGATGAGCTGGACTTAAGCAGAGATAAAAGCAGATAATGGAACATCAATGTAGGATAATGGGTCAAGAGAGCATAACTGTTCTCTTTTTTAATTTAGCTTTTGTTAATGCTACTTCTTTATATAATAATAGTGGTAATATAGGAAAAACAGCTCAACAAAAGTTAAATATGCCCTTAAAATGTCATTAAGACTATAATCAAACTAAAGTTACTATGGCAAGTGCCATGTCCTGTGTTTTTGTCAAAATCATCTCTGCCAATACGCAAGCAATGCGTCTATCCAGGTCACATCTCCAAGCTGAGACGGAGATGGAATAGAGCTGTTTTTCTAGTGCAAAACAGCTCTTGGATGCAGCTGTGTGCCACTGCAGCACCTGCCCTTGACCCCCCTCCAACATGTATGGAAAAAAAGGAGACTCTTTTTCCAACTTTCATGTGATTCCAAACAGGAAATTTTAGGAAGGAGGTAAGAGAGTTGGAAAAATAGTTGGCAAGTAATTAGGTTTTATTAATTATTTTTTCCATAAGGAGATTTATGAGTTTATGGTGTTAGAATCAGATAAAAATAACTAGTAGACTAACCTGCACATTTAAAGGGATAGTTCACTCATAAATGAAAATTCTATCATCATTTACTCACCCTCATGTTGCTCCAAATCTGTATAAATTGTTTCCCCTTGGAACACAAAAGGAGATAAGTCGAATGTTAGCATCAGTCTCAGTTCACTCTATTCCCTTTCATTGAATTTTTTTTCCACACTGTGAAAGTGAATGATGTCCAGTGTTGGGTATAATCCGATAACAAGAAAATTAGTTACTACAAACCAATAACTTTTTAGTCAGAAAAAATAGTGTAATGCATTATATTTTAAATTCTTGTAATTAGATTACAGTTACTGACTTTCAATTAATATAATTACTTTTAAGCACATTATAGGGTTATGCATATTTCTAATATATTATTTATGTAGAATACATGACTTACGACTTCTGTGTAACAATGAACAAGGAGGAAATAGACATTATTTTGAATTTGTTGAGCAGAAAAAAATATTCTATATATTTATATATAGAATATATAGAATATATTTTATAAAGTAACTTAAAAGTAAAGTAATTTGTAATGTGATTACTTTTCAATGAAGTAATTAGTAAGGTAATCTGTTTACAATTT
The DNA here is from genome assembly GCF_019703515.2 of Myxocyprinus asiaticus. NCBI lineage: Eukaryota > Metazoa > Chordata > Actinopteri > Cypriniformes > Catostomidae > Myxocyprinus > Myxocyprinus asiaticus. Next base: position 26,308,836 of record NC_059363.1, on the reverse strand, counting down.
TATATAATTTATTAGTAATTTGTAGTGGATTACTATTTTTGAGTAATTTACCCAAAACTGATGATGTCTGAGGTTAAAATTCTGCCTGACACCTCCCTTTGTGTTCCATGGAAGAAAGAAGTCATACAGGTTTGAAATTACGCGAATGTGAGTAAATGAACTTTCATTTTGGGTTGAACAGTCCTTTTAATCATGGAAAAACAAATGAGTTTTCATGATAGAAAATGTGTATGCCTTCGCATGACTGTTTAAGGTAGAAATAGGCGCTTAACATTGAAAGAATAGCTGTATCCACTCACATGCTTGTCATGATTTAGGCGGTGAATAGACATGACAGCTGAGTCTGGAAAGAAAAAAAAAATGCTCACACACTCAGATGAAGCCAGCTGCCTTTAGTCCATGACCGTCAGATGTTTAGCAAATCTGTGATCCTGAGTCCTGCCCATTCTACATGCTGCACTTAAAGGGACACTTGGCTATTTTTCATCAAGACAACCTAGTTGTTGTACTGTATGTGACTGTATGTGCGGTTCTTAAGAAAAGAGATCCACAGAAAAGGCCTGTGCATGATGTCATCGCCGTGCCCTTTGAATTTGTGTATACCCAGACATGTTTTTAGATACTTCAGAATAGTCTTTGTTTGAACAAGGCTTGCAACCAAATAACTCGTATTGTGTCAAAAAGGCAAATGCAGACACTCACACACCCACACATACAAGGAGCGTTTACCATTGTGCGCAGTCCATGGTCAGTTGAGAAGATGTAAAAAAACATTATATGACTCTGATTCATTCTGCAGTATTTAGTGATATTTATAGAGCCTGTTAAGGGGTGTGTCCTCAGTTCAAACAATTAAAAAATACACTTATTACTTGCAAGGATACATTTGGGAATACATTTTTACAGCCATGCCAAAAGTCACTTGAACAAAACAATTGTTAATGTCTTAGATAAGTGGTTCTCAAACATTTTTGTTATCTGAACCCCTATGGCCTAAACGGTTTAAATTAAATACCCCCTGAGATTTTAGTATAGCTATCATTAATGAATTTCATAGGTTCTTTTTTGAAAATAAATAAAACAACTTAGTCATTTGAGAAGATCATGTAAATGTTTATTTAGATTTTTTTGTTTTAATTTTATACATTCATGTTTTAAAAATGAAATTTACTTTCATTTTATTCCATTTAATTTGCATTAGCATTTCCAGAGCAATCTCATAAGGAAGGTGTAATATTGACTCTTTGCCTAAACCATGAAATCTTCTCAACAAAATAAAAGTAACAAGCAGATTAAAGCACAATCACAATAATTAATTAAAAAACAAATTACCAGAGAAAGCACTTTAAAGCACTTTAAAGTCTTCCAAACAACTCAAAGTCTTCTGAAAGCATATGATAGTTGCCTGAGGAACAGAGTGAAACTGATGGTTTTAATTTCTGAAAATCTTCCTCCCATTTAAAGGACAAAAACAAACTTTAGAAAGTCGCAATTGGTCACAAGACAAGCAAGATCAAAGTTGTGAATTTAATTTATGTGGAAAAAACATACAATTTCAAAAGCAATATGCAAATTAAGCCACGTTTACATCCCAATAATTTAATCTAAATTGTAGACTGCTATTCAACCTGTAATAAACCTGCTCTTCGGCACAGTTCAAGTTTGTATTCGACTTATTTGCTCTGCAAATTCTATGCAGGCTTTGGATTTTTTGGACTCCATTATTTTAGGATGACCAGAGCAACATTTCAGCAACATCTCGATGATTGGTCCATTGATTAGTCCAGTTATAAACAAATTATTCAGTCACATGACTTTTTTGATGCACATCTTGTATTCCTAATAAATTCAGTGGGGTTTGATTCAGTAAATGTGTTTTCATCATAGTTTATGCGCATTTCTTTTTATCGAATAAAAGATGTATTCACCTTAAGCGAGCATATATGTTTTTTTATGCACATTTTGAAGATTTCATTTTCGCCTTGGTGTTTTCATCCTGCAGTTTTTATGCGAAATCCCAAAATGCACATACAAATAAGTGAATGGAAACCCATCTAATGTTCACTGAATAAAGACTTAAATTAAGATCTGTTCCTTACACAAAGCCATCACACAGCCTTGGAAGACCTGGAATATAACATACAAATAAAGGATTACTTGTATGATATTTTAATTTTTTTTTTTTTTTTTTTTTTTTTTTTGGTGCTTTTCTTATTTTGCGCTATAGCTCGGACATTCTGAAAACTTCCTTGTGTCCCACGGCAAACAAAATAAAAATTACATGAAAAAGTGATTTGTAAATTATGACAGAATTTTCAATTCATTTCATTTTAAAATGTAGCCTTGTGTAAAATATTGAAATCCTCTGAAATGAGTTAAATATGGCATTGGAGTGACATTTTAAATACAGACCAAGTGGGACATGGTATTGGTGGTGCAGGCAAAAAAAAGTCGCTATATAGAATTACTGCTATGAGAGTGTGTTGGGCATTTCACAACTGCATAACCCCCTAAGGTTTGCTAACTCCCAGACGGGAAACCTTGCCTTAGAGCAACAATATTGCTTTCCCTCTTTGTTCTTAATTTGTTCAACTTTTTCTGCGGCTCACCCATCATGAAAATCGGGCTATTTTGTTTTGAAATTGAATTGGAGGACCATAGAGGTCATTTTATTGGCTGACCCTCTCTACAGGGAATAAAACAACACTGAAAACAAGGCATGTGCCAGGGGAGAGAGAGGTGAAGAGGTGGGCTGAGAGATCTCAGATGTGTGATAGAAACTTTGGCAGCAAACTGAGCCAGGTGGACACTGCAAGACCCCCAAGTCACCGAACAATTTTGCCACTCTTATACAGCTTCACACGCCTGCAGTATTAACCCAGGGCTCTATGCACTGTTGTCAGACAATAACAGCCTTCTGATCGTGAAATTATGTGAGAACAAAATATATATATATATATTGCACAACTAGTTCTATCCCCACCCCTGTAATTGAAATCTACCACTCAACAAACAAAGAGAGGGCATTAGCAGTGTCCTCCCAATGTTTAGAGGAGCCACTCAATATGTGCTGTTGGCAGAAGAATGGAATCGTTATAACACAACCTTCAGTACTCTTGGCCCTCAAACAAAAAGAGCCATGTGATTTTCTGAAGACACCCCTCATGTGATAGTGAAAAACAGGACACTGTGTCATACAATGATGGAAGCGGCATCTCTCTGATTCTTTTTCTCTCCCTTGTTTTTGCCTTCCATCTTTTTTCTTTCCCTCATGTTTTTTTTTTTTTTTAACGTCCGTGCTGAACAAAGCAAGACAAAGGAGAGAGGCTCGGTTGAGACAGTTTGTGCACAAAGCAGGAAACTTAGCGTTTCAGAAGCATGTCATATCACAAAAGGCAGGGTTTGGGAGGATGTGTTACTAAGCACCGTGATTGTGTCAGCAGTGCTGGCCAGAACATTTCCTTACAGGTGAACTTTTAAATGGAGACTGACAGATATATGCTTCCTGCTATTTTATAGAACGGTGAAACCCCAAGCAGCCCAAAGATCCTTTGCCTCACTCCTCAAGCCAATCATCTCTGTTTGAGGTTTACGTGACATAGCAACTGCCCTCCTGTAAAATGCTGGCCCATCCGGGATTGCTCTTCTTCACTGTGTTTAGGCAGCTTGGTATAGTTCAAACAGGGTTCATGAAAGTGCATGCTTGTGAGGGTACACAAGAGCTAAAGTAACCCTTTCATGTGCCTAGTCAGTGTCGACCTCAAAAAGCAGTCTTGATATGAATAATTGTAAACACGCTTCCATTCTAACCCACAAAGTTGAAAGGGCATTTCCAAATATGGTTAATGACGTATATTCCTGTATCTGTCAGCACATGTCATTCTGCCAAAAGTTTAATTTGACCCCTTTTGAAAACAACTAATTTCCTGTGGAATTCACATTAGCTCTCCAGAATTAGGCCAGACCGTCTTTGTAAAAAAAAAAAAAAAAAAATTAAAAAATAAAGCTGGATGAGGTGTGGAGAGATTTGTGCTAATCCAGAACAATAACTTTGGAGTTATTTTTTTACATGATTAAATGTGTGTAAAGTCAAGTAATTTTTATTTGTATAGTGGTTTTCAAAACACACATCATTTCAAAGCAGCTTTACAGATGCAGTAATATCTGTAATGTCTTAAAGTCCTCATTGAGCATTTTCTTTGAAAACCGTGATTGAAATCATGCCTTAAAAATGCCTATGTGTGCATACATTTTAAGCAACAAGAGGCCATGCCTTAGTGATTTTACCACATGTAAGGTAGACCGCAACAGCAATATGATGAAAGACACCAATTTTTAACAAGCAGGTAAATGTGTATAGTATTATAGTAATATAGTTCATTTTCTTTAACTGTGCGCTGTTTGCAGTTGCTAGGCACACATAGGAGCTTGGTGCATTAATACAGTGCATTTATAGTCATTTTACAGTGGCTTCGAAAGTAGCTCATCCGATCTATTTTATAAAAGTACATTAACTACAACAGTACTGTTGGTGAATCAGATTAATTGATTTAAACACATATCATTTGTGCCATCTTTCTTGCTGAAATAAGGAGTTTCAATATGGTTGTGGTTATAGGAGGATATGATCCATTATTTAATTTAATACAGAAAAAAGTATGACAAAATTCTTAAATAAGGATTTACAAGTCAAATGACCAAGTTTCAAATATATTTGGATTTAGTAGTTTTACGATGGAAATAATGGATTTTCTGTTTAAAACTGTTCTTAGTGGAATAGTTAATAACTTTATTCAAAAATGAAAATTCTGTAATCAATTACTCACCCTCATATTGTTCCAAACCCATATCACTTTCCTTCTGCTGTAGACTACAAAAGGAGATATTTTAAGGAATTTTGCGATCCCAGATTTCCATGGCAGTTGAAAGTAACTCGCTTTAAATCTTAAAGGCCAAAGTATACTTTGAGTGTCCGTGTTGCGGATCGCTCCGCGCTCAATATGCGTGATGTAAATTTCATCATAATCCAGTCTGCGCGGCCAGGCCGGCCAGATTTTTCTGACTCGCAGACACGGTCAACATCTCTGCGCATCGTTGGCACATGCACCGGCCATTGACTCTACTAAAAGAGTATCACAAAGAAGTTGTTGTGGGCATGCGTCAAACCCGTTCATATTCGCTCGCGGTCAAAAGAGTAAACTCACAAAGGCAACGCAGTCGAACAGGCGCGAGCTGATCCGGAACACGCAAAAACGAAGTATACCTGGGCCTTAAAAATGCACCCCAATGTGTCTTAAAGGTAGTTTAACAAGTAGTTTAAAAGTGGTTTAAGAAGCACCAAATCTTCTGAAGGCATAGCTTGTTCACAAGATTGTCCCTATAAACATATTTTAGCATAATTTTCGGTTTGTTTCTCACCAAAACCTATTTTATATCTTCAGAAGACTTAAACTGTAAGGCACAAGCAGCCTGGGCTCCTTTTATGACACTTTTGGGTGCTTTTTTACCTGTCACTATCAGCTATCAACTGCCATTATATGGAAATCAGGGGGGATTTTGAGTGAACTATGACTCTAATAGATTTAACTTGCTGTAGAACTGTTCTTTACTTCGTTTACTTTTTGTTACTCATTATTTTAATAGAGAAGATGTAGAGCAAACAAAGTTTTTCGTCTGTTCAGATGGATCTATTTTTTGTCACAAGGGTCAGAGCAACTTTGAGCATCTAAAGGGTTAAACGTACAGCAAGATTTTGCTAACTTGTTTGTCTGCAATTGACTGAACAGAGACTTAAACTAATCCTTCCCAAAGTCAGGGTGCTGAAAGATAATGCGGCAGGGGAAATCCATAATGGCTACCCACAGTTATGTATCCAGGATGTCCCATTCTGACTGACAGTGTCCTCACTAGGGAGACCCCTGAGGGGGAAGGGGAGGTACAAGGAGGTGAAAGGACATGCCAAGGTCAAATGTGTCTTTGGTCCTATTTTCTTCCTCTTTTGTGTGAGGAAAACATGTTCCAAACAGATGGACTTGTCCATAGAAAAAGAAAGAGAGAAAAAAGTCTGATTGTTACTTGTGTCGTAATGGTCCTGGGGTAAGGTGGGTTGGAGGGTATAAGAGTTACTAGATAAATCAGTTTGTCATGAGTGGGAAAATTGTTGGTATTGACAGGTGTTTGTTGATTATGTAAAAAAAAAAAAAAAAAAAAAAAAACATGACTTATAAACAGCCATTTAACTGATATGTAAAAGCTTTTTGTACTTTTTTTTTTCTCTGTCGCTCTCTCAGTTCAAACATTCAGTACAGCCTGTAACAACCCTGAGAAAAAAAAAAATGAATCTATTCTGAGGCATTTGCCTCGACGTTAGTCAGACTATTCTTGCTGTCCTGTTTGATGTTTCTCCTCACAGTAACATCAAACAATCAACAAGCAAAACCTTACTTAGTTATGACCGAGTGTAAGAAGTATTTGTTTCATTTTTCCGAGGCACAGTGCAAAACGTGTTTAAAGAAACCTCCACAATGCTGCCTCCCAGGAGGTATTATGAGGCTAAACGAGGTTAAAAGGAAGTTTTGTTGTCTCAAACAATGTTACTATTTGTCTCAATACACGTTTTTCCTTTCAGTTTGTATGTTCTTTTGGCTACAAACACTTTTCTTTCCCCTTTAATTTTTTTTCCGTCGCTCAGATCAGGCATAGACGGCTGTTATGTGGCAGTCAAACCAAGGAGCGCCAAGTGCAAAACCAATGTTCAGCAAAATAACCTTGCCAAAGGGTCTTTCCCCCCACCCCTCGCGCACAAAGCTGGCTCCATCTTTGTGTATTGAGTGAGTTAAATCAATGGCAAAATGTTGGCACTTTTTACAGGACAGTGACCAGGAAGCCCTCCCCCGCGTGATTGACACTTGAAACGTGTGCGCAGACGGAGCCAGGGGCACTGCTCTACGCTTGAAGTCTCTGCTGGGGATAACAACTGGTGACATCTGTGGAAGGGGCAGATAGAAAGGCAGTTGAAAGCTATGTTTGTTGCCTTGGCCCGCTCAGATCTTCCTGCTTTTATGAAGCAAACCCCCCCCCCCCCCCACTTTAATATTATGATTCAGCACCTGGCTCTTTTGAACCTTGCTTTAAAACTTCAAAAGAGGAGGGTGGCATTAAACAACATGAAATAGGTGTGGAAGGGGGACGATGGTAGGGTGTTGGCAGTAAGGGCTGAGACGGCGTGGGGACACAGAGTGAGGAGGGGGTTTTGAGTTAAAAGGACCTGAAGGAGGACGCTCTAGCAGTTTGATTTCACTCTCATCATCTTAGAGAGGATATTTCGTTTTATTTTTTCTACTAACACAGTCATCATGCGACCGCATCTCTGTCATCTTTAGAGTTGTGTGCCATTACCATTTTTGTAATATCAGATGGCGTTGGGGCATAATGTGGGCTTTGAATATGGGGCTGGTGGGCTAATGCATACACAATTTTAGGCATAATAGAGACAGAAACCGATAGGGGTGTGTCTGCCAAAAACAAGTGCAGCATGGGCACATTTGTAAATGGCAGGGGGAAAGAAAATAATGGAATGACACAATTTTGTCTCAGTGTCTGGAGAAGATTGTTGATATGTTCCACAGTGTGAGCTTGCATCTAATTTACGAGCGCTGTATGCATTCCATATTGTCTGTGCACAAGACAAACCGAGCAGGCTTGTCCAACAGGTACCCTTTGATGTTGCCTCACAGTTTACTTTTGTAAATGACATTTTACAAATTAGCTCAATAGGTCTTTCTAGTGAGAAAAGTTGATTTAAACTGTAAGCAACTTTCTTTTTCAATGTTTTTTTTTTTTTTCTGTTAGTTTGATCATAAGTTTGCCCCCTCTGAACTTAGCATATACAGTATGCATATATAAGCATATACAGTATGATTCTCACAAAACCTGTCAAGAAAATGTCCTAGTCAAGTTTAATTCCAAAACAAAAAATATGAAATTTTAATTTGCTTAAAGAAAATGAAGCCTACAGTAAGGGCCATTAAGATTGTTTTTGCATTGTAAATTATTTTCAGGACACTTAAGCACATTTCACCCCCAAAATCTCTTTATCGCAACGTGTCCGGATGGTTTTCATTTACTTCTCACATTGTGTTATACGAATGAGATGATTCTCATTCGTATAACACAGTAAAACAAGATGTACAATAGTTATTTTTTTCTATTTTATTCAAATCAACATAAATGAAAGGTGGTACCAAGGGAGTGCTTCTATGATGTATAAATGCTTTACAATTTAAATAATATATATTTTTCATATTATGGTAATGAGACCTGAAGAGTGAAATGTGTCCAACTGTCATGAAAACAATGACACAATGTAAAATAAATTAATGGCCCCAAAATAGGCTTCAATTTCTATATGCAAAATATAACTTCTTATTTTTAATTTTTATTTTTAATTGTATTTTTGGGAGTAAAATAGGACCAGGACATTTTGAGATGTTTTGTTAGAATCATCAATTAATTATTATTCTGATTAAATTAGCCTAAAGTCCATCATTTAGCCAGTGACATAGTTTAATAAAATGTTATATACAGAAGATTTTTTTTTTTTTTTTTAGTAGTAGTAGTAATGTTTCAAAAGCATAAATTAGTCTTTCGCATATTTTAGCAGTGCTAAACTCCAACTTTTTGCTTTTTTCTTTCTTTCTTTTATTTGGCACCGACTGAAAAATTAATTAAAGGCTCATATTGTACAATCCTCCATTCAGCCAGACTGCAAATTCTTTTGACGTGGCTTACCCTTGATACTCACTTTAATAGTGATCTTTATTGTAGCAACACCTGAAAAGTCAACAGTAATTATTTCAACTAAGAGTCATTACAGGAAAGTCTTCATCCCTGCACCTTGCTCCCAGAACTGCTGTAGCCATGACGCCCTGAGCTGACCATAACAGCCCTGGGTAACATTGAGTCAAGGACGCTTAATGGATGCTAAAGCACAAACAAGTAAGCTCCAAGCATGCCAGAGCAGACCTAACCTGGGGCACAGACATCAAAATGCAGGTTGGAGATTTGACATTCCTGCAGGCACTAAATGCCTCGCCAGTGATTTAAAAAAAAAAAAAAAAGAAGAAAAAAGAAAAGAAAAAAAGAAAGGAAAAGTCAATATCCCCCTCCTGTTTCTAAACGCTCACTATCTGATGAGCACGGGTAATGTAGATCTGATTCTGCTGTGACAAAAGGGCCGCGCTAAGGACAGCCTCAAATGTCTCTCTCGCTTTTTTCCATTTCCTCTTACTCACACTCTCCCATTTGCGCACTGTGTGTGGGCACACACACACACACGTACCCGTTCGCCACTCTTTGAGCCCTTTGATAATAATAATGGCAGTGGGAAAGATTATCACAGTTGGCCGCTCCTGAACTTCAAGGTTAAAGGAGCACAGCAATTGTGGCTTTGTGTTTACCAAAGAAAGGCTAATGATGAATTAATTAGCGATGGACTACGTCTGCTGTCCCCGCATCTATCTAAGGACCTTTCACATCCTCTAAGTGGAAGAATGCTTTCAGTCATAAAGAAATGTGAAGCACTTTTAATGTATGTAATATGCTTTAATGTATGTATATCCCTTATGAATATACATTAAATGAATTACCATGTCTTCTAATCAACATGCGTTATTTGCTTTTTTACCTACTTTGTGGGTTAAAGATGTTGAAATGTCACGTTATTTGCAAGCTTTATTTTTTCAGTGTAATAACTAACGGATTTAAAACATATAATGAAGATTTATAGGTTAGAAAATAACAACAGTTGTGAGTTGAACTTCGCACTTGAAATGCTGAAAGATGTGGATCAGACACATACTGATATTTAATACTTGGTTAATTACAGAAGCAATGAATTTACATTTGTGTCTTTATGTTTTAATGGCATACAGCATGTTTTAGAAATTCATTTTAGACACAGAATCTATAAAATCATAATAGCCTGTAATATTTTAGAAAAATACTCTGCAAAAAGTGTTTTGTTAGGTTACCTTAAAATGTGCTTCATGTGGTAACTGTTAATGAATTAGTTTTTATTCAAGTCAAAAATATTATTTTATGACTGAATTAACCTGAAAACATTAGGTTATATCAGCAAAAGCAATTTTAAAGTTTAAATCGAGGCAGAAATACCTCCAGAAGGTGAGAATTTGTGAGAATTCTCAGTTGTCCTTAAATGTGGAGTTTAATTTGTTTCAATGACTTTCTGTGACTTTGCTTTCTTCATCATTAATTTTTGAGGTATAACGCAGAAGTGACCAGGAAATAACTGAAAAAGTTATGATCTAAAAGCACATAAGAAACAGCGGCAGGTGTTCCTCTGAACAGTTTTAGGGTCTCCTTCAGTGGACCCACAACTGGAAATGATGAGGACAGGGACATGGGGTGGACAGTTTGATGGATAAATTACACAAGAAGAGGAACTTAAAACCTGCTGTAGTTGACTCATACTGAGTTCTAGCATGCTGGGATGTGGGCTAGAACAATCGCAAAGGCACAGTGAACAGGTCTCTCACACTCTCTCCCTGTCTGCTCAGCCATCGGCCACAGCTAACCTTCATTTACCATTGCCTTGGGGGAATCTGGAACAATGCAGCAAATTAGAGTTCGAAAAAAAATAAAGTTTGTGCAAAAAATTCAGGATTGCGAAAAGAGGTGAAGCATCTCAAAACTGACTTTAGCTCCATTTTAATTGTTGAAAAAGTGATATTTTTAGGGCACTATGTTTGAGCAAAGAAAGTTTTACTATTGAGAGTGAGAATTAATGATCAGTAAGGTATAAACTCATAAAAGGTTGAAGTGTCTAATCAAAACCATACAGAAAAACAGTTCAATGTTAATGTGAAGTGCATTTATTCTTGCATAATATTCAATAAACCATCACATACTAATCAAAACAACAACAGCAGAAAACGAGAGAAAGTAAACAGGAATAAAGAAGTCAATTAAAAGCTATGCTTTTCCATTGAAATGTGTCATTTCATCGTGTTCCTTTGAGACTGTCCTTGGAATCCTTTATTCTCAAAATAAGAAGCAACTCAAGCATGATAGATATCAAAACAAAACAGAGACGCTTTTGAAATTACCTTAAGCATATCCTTGTAAGTATTTGTATGGATACATTTCTCAAGTGCCAGCAGTACACAATGATGCTTTGTCTTAAAGCCTTGAAGAGAATTTTCTTTAAAATCTTTTCGTTTGTGCATAATATGGATTTTGTGCAGTGTTTTGCCAGGTTTCCTTAAGCCAGCAAGGTGAAAGGAGGCAACTATGTTCCGCATTGTACAAGAGAAAAAGATTAAGTCAGGACAAGAGGATGCTGTATCAAAATGTGTCTGGCTATGCTGCTCTGTTTGAAAAGCTGTAATAACAACATTTGTGGTAGAAATGTGTATGTATAATATAAACACTACTGTCAAATGTTTGGATACAGTTGACTGAATCTATGTTTCTCGGTGGTCATGATAAAAATATTTTGATCTAAAGGCTAATGCTTAAATTCTTCAAATTAATTGTCTAGACAAACTAGAATGAATTATGCATACATATGAATTTCCTAACTTAAATAAATGGATGAGTGGGAGCATATAGTGAGGAAAAAATACATGGAAACCCCTTTAAGTTGTTTGAGAGAACACCAAGAGGTGCATAGCTGATATCAAGGCAAAGAACAAATGTTTTTTTTTTTTTTTTTTTTTTTACATACATAATTACCATACTTCCATTTGTGCATGTTATTTAATAGTTTTGATAACTTCACTGTTCTAAAATGTGCAAAATAGTGATAATAAAAATGAGTAGATGTGTCCAAACGTTTAACTGGTGCTGTATACATAATATTAAGCTGGTAGATTTCTCAATTAATTACGCTCAACGTTCCCAATCTCTCAAAGGCAGCATTATAAAAGAGCTCAGGGAGGTACAGTAACCAAGTGTTGGTTACAGATGTCCCAACCTCTACTCTAATGAAAAGGGGTTACAGGGTCGAACTGATAGTGCTGCCCCTCTATATAAATATTTTACTCCATGTGAATCCCATCTTTCAGAGCGCAGGACATGCTGACTGAAGGTTTCTTCGGGGCGAGGCCACAGGTTGACGGACATGCACAAAAAAAACCGGGCCCACCAAACAAAGGCCATTCAAGTTGAGTGGAAGACAAGGCCGGCTACTTTGGTTTCTTCATGCACCACCAGAAGTATTAAAACGCTTGAAAGGCGACAGTGACAGAGACTCTGAGCCACTGATAATGTGAGACATTGTTCCCTTAATCATTGTGGAAAAGATGAGAGTGAGAAAGTCACCGGTATGTCAGGGTCCAGGGCAATCCTGTTTGGAGGAGCCAATGACCGTACAGTAACATGAAACAAGATTTCAAATAAAGATAATCGACAGTTTCAGCTTAGTCCCTATTGTGACGGGACACATCCTGTCTCTATCATAAATAGAGGTGCCAAATGCAAGACAATGCGCAAGAAGTGAAGGAGCGAAACAGTAGCTCCTTGTTATTGTGATGGCGTGTAACATGAGCTCCTTAGAAGACTTCTTCTTTCATCTGCGCTACAGATCTTTTCTCATGCTGTTCTCCCTCCCACGAGGGGCCGAAGGATTCAGTTTATGAACAGGAGGAAGACCCTTCAGGTCTGCTAACTGTACATTGTCTGTGACATTTGTTTATTCAAAGTTTTCTGTTAGTTGTTTGTTGTGTAAAGTTATATTATAATCCCAACATTTATTATTTAATTTGTCTTGTGAAATAACAGAGTGATCTCATTTGTAAGTATTCTTAACATGCATGCAAGACATTTTTAAAAGGCAAATTTATTTAGAAATGCAATCCAGATTGGACTAAATTATTTACATTCTATTTATATTTTAGACAATGTGTATATACCATGTATATTCAGTTTATAAATGCTCAGTGACTGATTTCCACTGGTCTTAAGAAATCACTGAAAAGAATGAAACCATTATGGTGTCAAATTAGGTTCATGTGTTAATAGCGTTAAATATACGGTATCTAATGACATTAAACATATTAATCTTATTTATTATTAATACAGTAAAATGAACCTATGGATTCCAACATTCACCTTAAACGGTTTGTGAACATTTGTACATCTATAAAATTACTCGTTTTAGATGTTGTCAGTGTTAACACTGTAGGTGTCTTTCCAATGAATGTGTACTAGAACCACACTATTTACGAAAACCTACAAATACAAATTCTTGACTTAGTATACTAATGAGATCACGTTGGAAAGCAAACTGTTCCTGATTTTACAGTCTATGTAAATCTAAATGAAAACTGTAGATTAGTATGTTAGATGTTTGTTCATAATTAAGTATTAAGTAATACAATTCTTTAGAGACAGCATCCAGTGCTATGAATGAAAGGAGGACATTTTTTTTCTGAGTGGAATATATTTTAGAGAAGTTATTATCTCAAAGCCTCACTGGCTGAGGTGAGGAAAGCTTTCAGTGTAATTTGCTCTTTCCGCTAGCCAGTTAATGTACCTGCTCTGTGGACGGAGAACTGCAGTGTATAATTACCACTGCAAGCACTCTGCTTACTAGCATGCCAATTATTCTCACCAGGTAGTCTAGTTCATCTAATCATGTTTTTTTTTATTATTATTATTATTATTTTTTTTAATGTTGTTGTTGTTTTTGTAGTATTCTTTTTTTCCTCCAAGGATTTAGGAAAAAAAAATCTGTTCTCTAGCATTTCAATCCTACATCTGTGAGTTTTCCACCATTTTTGTCAGATTTGATTGGCTACAAAATATAAGACCTTTCATGTCCAAGTATATACGCAGATCGGACAAAGAACCATTCTCTTAAGTACTGCAGTCGTCGATGCAAACGACAGCACTGATGCTAAGCATAACTAGCCCATTTCTCATTGCACAATGCCACCTGTTTGATGGCGAAAAGAGTGGCTTGTTCCTTCCTAGTTGCCCAGTTTATTGTTAATTTTACATCTGCGACACAAACAGCTAGATTTTAAAGTCTTAGCTAGATTTGAGAAGCCAAAAAAGAGAATGCGGTCTATGATCAGATGTTGTAACAGACGGAGAATGTGCATGCGCTAATTTGTCAGAGTCTCTTTTGCCCGGAGCGCTCTATCACTTAGCACCAAGCTGTTATCTTCTCTTGTCAGAAAAGAGCAGGTTAAAAATAAATAAGCATGTTGCAGAGTGTCACAACAAACAGATGCGGGGGGGAAAAACTGCGCAAGACGAGAATTTGGCTCAAGAGCTGTTTAGGGGTCTCCCTCTTGTCTGATTGTTCTTGCACTAATTTGCGTGAGGGGAGTGTAATCATGACAAACATTTCTATCATTACCAGGTAATATGAGTTAATCGTTTGGTTTACACTCTCTGGATGACATACCATTAGAGACTGTGCAGACACTGTAACTAGAGCATTAATAAATTCAAAATGTGCCTATTAGGATGACAGCTTTGGAGGTGCAAAGGAATAACAGTTATCACTTGGCAGAGGCTGATCTCGCCCCATCTGCTGAGACTTTGCATATATTTTCAGCTTCCTGAGCAATGATTAGGGCTGTCAGAACCTCTTTAACCTTCTAACTGCTGGTCCCAACTGGCCCTAATTAGAGATTAATGATTTCTAAAGACACAGGCTGTGATGGAAACTGCCTCTGCTGTTTATGTACAAATTAAGCACCAATTACTTGAGCATCAGTGCCACTGTTGATGTACAGCTGAAATATCCAACGCAAAAAAAAGAGCAATTGTGATGTTTCCGTTTGCTTCAATTAAAGCGTTGGATAAGTCAGGGGTCACAGTGACTGTGAAATACCTTCCGAGACCTCATTCCCAATCCAACAATCTCTCCAGGAGAGACACATCCACACACACAGATTCACTCATTTGTTCATGATTTCCCCCAAAAAAATCTCCTCATGCTGGATGGTCAACAGCCCAGATTCTCCCAAAAATGACCAAATCACACATATGAGCTGTCATTTCACAGGGCTCTTCTCCAACGCTCACAAAAGTCATGAAATCAAACTATGCATAACTATTTTATCTTGTTCTCAGATTACCGTCCAAAGGCGCTCTCGAACAATCAACCAAGGTGCTTCTTTCATCACCCTACTCTCTTTGAGTGCTCTCCACACATCAGGAACGAGTAAACAGCACCTGTATTCAAAAATCACGGCAAATGATGTGACTAATCTTTCATCAAAATCTCTCTGTTATTCGGCTTTATGATATGCAATGTCTGTCATTACTTCATTGAGGGAATGTGGAATATCTATAAAATATTTAGAGTACATTTGCTTCCGCCCTTCCGTGTCCTGGGCCTGAAATGTTGGCTGAACCATTCGTTCGACTCTTTGAGGCCATCTGGAGAGCCAGCTCACGTGGGAGGAATCCAGTGAGGCTCCCTCTTGCGAGCCGCCCAGCCTGCCCAGATGATGGTAACCCCAGAGATTCGGTGTCACACTGCATTGTGGGATCAGACAGCTCACGGGGATGCAGAGAGAAACAAAGAGCCCCCAGCACTTGCCAGATCAATCAGACAACATAAAAGGGCCAGACAACTACACAGCACCTATCAAAAGTGCACAAATCCGCCTGGCTCTCAGGTTAGTTTTTTTTCTGGGCAGCCCTTGTTTAGTATTTCAACTTGAGCCTCACCCCTGCGAGGATACATGGACTAATTTTGCCCATATTAAAGTGTGTGCGCAGATGTGTGCATGAAACTGTATTAACGTGTAACAACTTAATTACATGGATTCCTGGGATTCCTGGGATCACTGGGATCTCTGGTTGAATTGACATGACTGGTTGGGTGAAAGAGATCTTGTGTACGTTTTTGAAAGCTAGAGTGGTGGATCAGCCACTGCTTTGTATTGTATGATCATTATGGACAATTTTGCAATTGGTGAGACTGCAGCTAGATAACTCTCTGTGGATTTTGTTGCCTATTTACAATTGGTCACATAATTTTTACTGATTTAATTCCTATCTGTGTGTTTATGCACATTCTATTTAAACTTGGCCAAATAAATTTGTCTCTGCAAAACAGATATAAATACAATCTACTATTGCCATTCTACATGCAGGGTATATTATATAGCAGAGTTCACTTCTATGATTATACTAATACAGGGCAGCAAAATTTTGCTCTTGAAATTTGAAAATAATTTATTTGAACGTTTGTGGTAAGGAGGAGGGTGGGGCCCTAATGATGATGCACGCCTGGCCCCTATTCAGGCTAATCAAGCCGACGAGAGGGATGAAGCAGTTTGGGAGAGAGAGAGCTACAGGCAGCTGCCCTGTATGTGTTTATGTTTGTGTGTTTTTGTTTAATTAAATATTACTTTGATGCTTCGTCTGGTTCTCTTCTCCTCCTTTCCATTTTACCCCGTTACATTGGTGCCGAAGCCCAGGAAGGAGGAGGGATGTGCCATAGTAGAGTCCTCACCACTACCATCCACCCCAAAGGAGCAGCCGCGGCCATCTGCCGAGGGACGGAGGAGCCCGGCCGCCTGAAAGCGGAAGAACAACCGCCAACTGCGAGGGGAGGAGGGGCTCCTTCCCGACCGCCTACAGTGATCGGGCTGCTGCCAGGGGCGGAGGAGACCCCTACCATCCACCAAAACACGGCAGGGCATTCTGTCCACCAGGGGCCGGAAGACTGCCTCCGATCCACCCAGGGAGGAGTGGCTGTCATCCACTAGAGGGTGGAGGGGTGACCGAGGATCAGGCTATGGCGTATCAGAGAACCGACGAGTAAGTATTTTTTTTTTCTCTCTCTCTCCTCTCTCTCTCTCTCCCACTGTCGCTCCGTGTTGGCCTTTCCCTCTCTTTTTTTTTTTTTTCCTCCCCTTGTCTCCCTCCCAGGTCCGAGAATGTGGGGAAGACCTGCCGGCAGGCGGAGCCTGGAAAGGGGGCTCCCCGACCTGAAGGAAAGGAGGGAGGAGTGTGGCAAGGAGGAGGGCGGGGCCGGGCCGTGATGACGCATGCCCAGCCCCTAATCAGGCTAATCAAGCCGACAAGAGGGATAAAGTATGGGAGAGAGAGAGAGCTACAGGCAGCTGCCCTGTATGTGTTTATGTTTGTGTGTTTTTGTTTAATTTAATATTACTTTGATGCTTCGTCCGGTTCTCGCCTCCTCCTTTTCCTTTTACCCCATTACAACGTTCTATTGACCCTTAATGAGAATTAGTGTATATGTTTCAGGGTTATTACATCCATGTGTCTAATCCATGAATGCTTGCTCACGTGTGGATTGTAGGACTCTCAAACTTCTATATGCTGACATAGTTCTGATTGGGTGGAGTAAAGTTTACATGCATAACATGGACAATCAGATGCATTTACACTTGGCCAAGTCACATATTGTATTGATCTCAAACCACTTCCTGTGGGGTTTGCATCGTAATTCAACTCCATCTAAAATGCATCTTGGAGGGCATTTAAATTTGTTAATTCAGTGCGATTAATAATATAAAAAATTAGTTGTAAAAAAACAACAACACCAGTAATCATGCCCCCTTACTGTACATAAGTTCAGTAATAAGAAATTGTCCTACCAATGGAGCAATTCAAGCTTGAAATATTATTTCACCTTCCTGTTTTTGTGAGTCGCAGTCAGCAGGGGGCAGTCAGTGCAACTCCAGCTGTACAGGCAACAAACCATATTTACAAAATGAATAAAGAAGCTTCACACAGCAGGACACGTACTTGCGTTCAAAGGCGGAACTCAACAGAGTGCTCAGGGAACTCAGGGATCTCTAGATGCCTTTTTAACTTGACACAGCATCTTAAAAATGCAGTGTTCATGTAAGACACTGAAAACCAGTGAAACGTGACGCAACCAAATTGAGAACCGACACAGCCAAACAAATTCAATTCGCACAAATTAAAATCACATTATGTTGTAATGTAACTATTAAACCACAAAGGCTGCGATTTAATATGCTAAATTTATCGTTTGTGAGTGCTTGTGAATGTGTGGAGGCAGTGTTGTGCTGATGCTGGCCGCTAATACCTTTTAGAGATCCTTGGCTCAAACAGGAAAAACACCATCCTTAGTATTGTGCACTCTTTTCAAAGATGACAGAGAGCAGAGCGCTAATTCATTTGTAGCGCCAGGCACATACCGGTACTTTTACGAATTAATAATCACATTGGATCATGTAGCTACCTGCCTTTCCGGAAGTGAGAAGCTACCATCAAAATCACACAGAAACAAAAAGGGCTTCACTCCAAAAGAAAAGCTCAATTTAAATGGAAAAAAGTAAGACAGAAATACTGTTATCACTACTGTATAGTTATGCATTATACACTGTAATATACTAATAAACAAAATAATAATAAATCAATAGTAGTTATATTATATTCAAGCAATATCTCACATGTGTGATGCTCCATTATGCAGCACTTTATTTGACAGAAATAACTTTAATATTGTGTTTTGGATTGTTCTGTAAGGTTCTGTATAAAAACACTTCATTTGATAAAAATAACGCAATATTATGTTGGAAATTAATTGTTCTGTTTTTATTTAATAAAATAAATAAAGGTTTAATGGATTAATTTATGTAGACACCATTTTTGATGATAAAATGAAAATGGTTTGCTTTCACTTTGGTCCTTATTGAATGTGAATGCTTTGAAAGACCGCATGATCAGAGTGAGACCAATCTTCTCCTGTCTTCTCTCCATGCAGATCTGCTCATATCAGGAGGTGTTGGCTTGAGCCTCCTTCACTTGGCATGGCCCAGAAAGTCTCACAAACACACACTTACACACTCTAACACACACAAGACAAAGAGGTCTGATGGTCTGCCAGAACTTGGGCACTTTTGTCATGTGTGCTCATGTGTGATGGGGTGAGATCACCCAAACCACATACACCTGAGTCCCTCTCCTCCACTATTTATTCACACTAATCTCTTCATGTTGGAGAGAGAGAGAGAAGTACATCTGTCATCTTACACCTCTGCCTAAACAAATCCTAATGGATGATATTGTTTTCTCATTCTCTCTGTTGTTGTTTTTTCCACAGAAATCACATTCATCTGTCTGAAGCGATGGTCCATCCCCCAGGCGCCATTGAAATATGAGTGATCAGAGAAATTCTGTTTGCTGAGAACTTATGAAAAAAGAAAACCATAATTATTTATTCCAGTGTTGGGGAGTAACTAACAAGTAGTGATGCTAAGCCCCTTTCACACCACTAGCAACACACATTGACACTGTCTCATTCATTTTCACTGAGAGCAGAGCGACTTCCAGCGACACAAGCAACAGTGACTGTTGGTGACAACGTGGGCATTGCGAGCGACACGACAAAGTCGAGACAAGTTTAACTTTATGCAAATAACGAGCGACATTTGGGAGCGACTAACAATGGGGGAGAAGGCAGCGCAGCTCACATCATCCAGCTCCTGTGACATACTGGTTTTGACTGCAGGCAAGACAGAGAGAAGTCATAATGTTGTGAGCAGTGCTTGAACTGATTCCAGTCTTATGAGGGGTCCTCACCCCTTGAAGTTTGGGTGGTGGGGGTTAGTGCTTGGTTGTATTTTGAAGTGCATTGTGATGATGACATTTGCTTAGCGGTATTTTGACGTAGGGGTGTTAACATTTTTAAAGAGACATTACAAATAGCCTAAAAATACATTTGAGAGGCATGCATTATTGTAAATAATTCACAAAATTTACTGTATCCTAACTGCATAAATAAAGTTGTATTTGTCATTATTATGACAAATCTATCTATTTTTGTATTTCTTATGGGGGGATAAGTCAGCATATAAGTAATTCACAAGACACCAGTGGTTAAATCAATATCTTAAGAAGTGATATGATGTGGGTGAGAAACAGATCATTCTTCTTCTTGTGTTTTTGGTGATTCACATTCTTCATGCATACCGCCCCCTACTGGGCAGGGAGAAGGATTTCAAGCAAAAGAGTGCTTAAATATTGATCTGTTTGTCACCCTCACCTATCATATAAATTCTGAAAATATGGATTAAAACACTGGAGTCATATGGATTACTTTTATGATTCCTTTATGTGATTTTTGGAATGTCAAAATGTTGGCACCCATTCACTTGCATTGTATGGACCTACAGAGCTGAAATATTCTTCTAAAAATCATCATTTGTGTTCTGCAAAAGTAAGAAAGTGATACACATCTGGGGTGCCATGAGGGTGAGTAAATGATGACAGAATTTACATTTTCGGATGAACTATCCCTTTAACTTTACAATGACTAAAATTTTCAGCATGCCAGTAGCTCAGCTCTTTTAATAATAGTGTAGCTTTTCTAGTAAAAAGCTACTTTTTTCCAATGAGTTTTGACACTACATTGCTGTCACCTAGTTTTGCACACAGTTTTACCTTTTTTTTTTTTTTACTATCTTTACCACAGCTTTTGCTCTCTTTTTTTTCAGCTCTAACAAGAGTCATTGATCAAACAAGCTGCCCTCTTTCATAGCATTCTAGCATTGTACAGTCAGATTTATTTTAACAATTCATTTTGTTCATATAAAAGATTAAATTCCACAAGTCCCTGCTCAGAATATTATGTAATTTTTGAGGCAAAATATTGAGTTAAATGCTGTTGTTCATCGTTATATAGTGACTAAGGTAATAAGTTGATTCATTACACTGTAGAAAGTGTTAACCTTTCATTATTACCTTAAGGAGCTATTTCTACCTGTTAAATTAGTTTTGTTGGTGTAACCTAATGTATTCAGGTTGATTCGGTGATGTTACATAAAATATTTGACTTGAATAAAACCAGCTAATTTAGATTATTAATTTAGATTACATTTGTTAGGTTAACATTTCTTCAGTGTATTTGCATTGTGTAAATCTATCTGCTATAAATAAGTGTATGAGGTATGAGGCCAGCGCGGCTAGCACTGGGGGTGACTTGGGGACCCCAATGGGATCGTCTCTGCCGGGTATCCCCCCGCGGACCTCCCATTCCCCAGCACGCTCATCTGCCCCAATCGGGCTTCCGGATGAGTTCGATGGCTCGTCTCATGGCGAGTCTGGCTTCTTGTTTGGAGCCCGCGAAGATGATGAGCTCTCGAGCACAGCATTGGAGAGCGGGCTTGTCCAGTCAGATGCGGAAGTCTCAGCTGGGCTTCCCCCTTCGGGGATGACTGCCCAGTCACAGGCCGATGCCGAAATGACGGACATGCTTTCCCGGGCGGCCGCGAGCGTCGGGTTAGAGTGGAACCCTCCGCTCTCCCCTGAAACCTCGCGGCTTGATGATTGGTTCCTGGGCTCGCGGCGCCACTCAAAGCAGCCACGCCCCGCTCCAGTGCCATTCTTCCAGAAGTGCACGAGGAGCTGACGAAGTCGTGGGAGGCACCTTTTACTGCCCGGCCCTGATGCCGCAGTTCCCCCGCTCTCACTACCCTCGATGGCGGGGCGGCCAGGGGCTATATATGGTGATTCCCCGGTGGATAAGGCGCTCGCGGTGCACCTATGCCCGCAGAGCGCCGCCACCTGGCACGGACGCCCTAAGCTCCCGTCCAAGCCCTGTAGGCTCACGTCGTCCCTGACGGCTAAAGCCTACAGCGCTGCTGGACAAGCCGCCTCTGCCCTGCACGCCATGGCTCTCCTGCAGGTCCACAAAGCCAAGGCGTTGAAAGAACTGCACGAGGGTAGTTCCGCCCCAGATTTGATGCAGGAACTGCGCTCGGCGACTGACCTCGCTCTCCGAGCGATGAAGGTCACGGCGCGGGCTCTCGAGCGGACGATGGACACACTAGTGGTCCAGGAGTGCCACCTTTGGCTCAACCTGGTCGAGATGGGTGAGGCCGACAAGACACAGTTCCTTGCTGCCCCATTTCCCAGGCGGGCCTATTTGGCGACACCGTCGAGGACTTTGCCCAGCAGTTCTCAGCGGTGAAGCAGCAGATGGAGGCAATCCGGCACATCATGCCCCGGCGTGGCTCAAGATCCCGCACCCCGTCTGCTCGTCACCAAGGGCGTCCCCCTGCGTTGACTGCACCGGCTCCGCTGCAGCCCGCCCCTTCGGCCCGGCCCCAGTGTGGAGCCCACTGCAGGAAGCAGACACCACCAGTCTCACAGCCGGCGCCTAAGAACCCACGGAGGTCCTTAAAGTGCCCCTGAGACGGGCGACCCAGGGACGAGGGAACCCACTCACGTGGAGCTGGTAGAAAGACCACTCCATCCCCCGGTGGAGGGCCGGGCGGAAAATCTTTTGTTGCCTTTTTGTTTGATTTCGTCGCATGCCCAAGTGGCTGCGGTACCCAACAGTTCAGAGAAAGAGCGGCTTCCTTCCTCCCTGGGTCACATACCTGGTGTGTACGGTCATCACCACGACTACCGTCCACGGGTTCTTTCTTGCAGGATCGGCACTCCAGCAGTGGCCTTTACGCCCCTGAACTCCCAGCTGTGGCACATAGCCACCCCCGATGTGGCAGTCTCCACGGGTTATGAGGACAGGCCTCTTCCTCCCCGTCCCAGACTGTTCCAGGGGTGGTAACAAGGAGCCAGGTAAGTGCTTCGATGTCCCTAGACTTAGCATGGCCACGACGTGGTGTGGCACCTCGAGCTCCGCCCCGCTGCGAGGCCCCACCTGCCGGTACGTCTGACGACGTTGTCCCCTTGGTCCCCCTTGCGCAGAACTTGGACGCGTGGCTCGCGCTCTCCAATCCATCGCGACCGTCCGACTCAGCTACGTGATTCAGTTCGCCAGTGGCCTGCCCAGGTTCAGCGGTATTCACTTCACCTTGGTCAAGAGCGAAAACATTGCCACCTTGCGCGCAGAGATTGTTACCCTCCTACGGAAGGGCGCGATAGAACCTGTCCCTCCAGCCGAGATGAAGAAAGGGTTTTACAGCCCCTACTTCATCGTACTGAAAAAAAGGTGGTGGGTTGCGGCCAATCTTGGACCTGCGAGTACTGAACCGGGCTTTACACAGACTCCCGTTCAAGATGCTGATGCAAAAACGCATTCTGGCGAGTGTCCGGGATCAAGATTGGTTCGCGGCGGTAGACCTGAAGGATGCGTACTTCCACGTCTCGATCCTTCCTCGACACAGACCCTTCCTGCGGTTTGCATTCGAGGGTCAGGCGTATCAGTACAAAGTCCTCCCTTTCGGCCTGTCCCTGTCTCCTCACATCTTTACGAAGATCGCAGAGGCTGCCCTTGCCCTGTTAAGGAAGGTGGAAATTTGCATTCTCAACTATCTCGACGACTGGCTAATCCTAGCTCACTCTTGAGACATGTTGTGCGCACACAGGGACCTGGTGCTATCACACCTCAGCTGACTAGGGCTTCGGGTCAACTGGGAAAAGAGCAAGCTACTCCCGGTTCAGAGCATCTCTTTTCTCGGTTTGGAGTTGGACTCAGTCTCCTTGACGGCGCGCCTTACAAATGAGCGTGCCCAATCGGTGCTGGCCTGTTTGAAGGTGTTCAAACAGAAAACAGCGGTTCCACTGAAACTTTTTCAGAGGCTCCTGGGGCATATGGTGTCCTCGGTGGTGGTGTCCTATGCATCAACCCCCGCTCGGGTTGATGCATATGAGACCGCTTCAGCACTGGCTCCAGACTCGAGTCCCGAGATGGGCATGGCACCACGGGACACATCGCATGGCCATCACGCCGGTCTGTCACCATCTTTTCAGCCCTTGGACCGACCTCTCATTTCTACGAGCAGGTGTTCCTTTAGAACTGGTCTCCAGGCACATCGTGGTCAAGATAGACGCCTCCAAAACGTGCTATGGCGTTGTTTGCAACGGGCACACAGCCGCCAGCCTCTGGACGGGCCCACGACTGCATTGGCACATCAACTGCCTCGAGTTTTTGGCAATTTTGGCTATTTGGATCGCACGCAGAGCTTTAGAACCTCTGATCAGCTCTTTGTCTGCTTTGGTGCACAGCGGAAAGGAAGCGCTGTCTCCAAGCAGAGGATCGCCACTGGCTCATTGATGCCATAACTATGGCATATGTTGCCCAGGACATGCTGCCCCTGGTAGGGCTACCAGCCCATTCTACCAGGGGTGTAGCGGCTTCCTGGGCCCTGGCCAGGGGTGCCTCTCTAACAGACATTTGCAGAGCAGTGGGCTGGGCAACATCCAACACCTTTGCAAGGTTCTACAACCTCTGGGTGGAACCGGTTTCTTTCCAGGTAGTGGCACGCAATACAAGCGGATGAGCCTGGGATAGCCGGCCGGGTGTATCGCTTGCACATAGCACCTTCCACCACCTTTTGAGCTGAAGACGTGCGCCATTAATTCCCAGTAGTGTTCACAAGTTTGTTCCCTGGTTGACTTCCTCCGAGCCCTGTGGCAGTCGAGTTTTTGGAGAGATTCGCTGCCGGCCCAGTACACATGCTAACTAAGAGTTCTGTTCTGGGGTAGGTGCTCCGCATGTGGTGGTTCCCTGTAAGGCTAACCCCATGCGATATATATCTTCCGCTAATTCGTTTCCCTGTTGGCAAACTGCGTCTTCCTTGGGCAGAGCCCCTCTGCCCCAGTCTCCATGTTTGTAGTAACAAACTGCCAGTTTGCTATTTGCTTGTGTAGTTAACTACTTTTTCCAAAAGGGTAGCTTGCCTGTAGCTTAACTACTGACTACTGATGAGTAGCTTGTAGCTTGACAAAGTTTTCAAAGTAGCTTCCCCAACGATATATAAAACTTTTCTTTTTTTTATGGACAATTTGCAGCCACAGACTTCTTTAATGATTCTTAAATCACTCAATTTAAAAAAGCCACATCAGTTATAGAAACAAATGGTACGCACTTTAAAAGATGGAACATTTTTCCAGAAGAGCTTTAAGTGCTGAAAATTTTGAGATGTACAAAATGAAGAATAAAACACCAACTTACTTGCAGTCAGCAAGTTCTGAGTGGCCTTGGCAAGACCACAGCACACTCACTCCTCTTTGAATTATTTTTCCTTACGTCTTTGTTGCGAGGTAAATGTGAAATGTTTTTTGCTCATTGTAGGGAAAAGTGACCTTCATAATCTAAGGCCATTTATGGTAATTAGATTATGTTTTCAGGCAGGATTCATATGTATGCATAAAGCAATGGAGGCTTGAACAATGATGGTAAAGTACCGCACATAAGGAGCAGACCCTTAACAGGACTTCTCTAAATTAAGACTAAAAGCAAAAGTGCCCTCTCTTCATGTCTTTGTAATAAGACTTTTAAAAAGCAGCTCAAACTGTGATTTTTTTTCTTTTTGTGTCTAATGGATTTATTTATTTCCCTCAAACATGCATAATAATTAAGTTCTTCATTATTAATTATAGATGCAGTTTTCTTTCATGTGATTTTTCCATCTGAGCTCAAAGCCTGTCCATAACAGTGATGCTTGTCTTTGTTGAGGACTTTGTGCCAATGACATGCAAGATTTTCCTGTTGTTTGCACAAAGCCAATTTGCCTAAGTCTTCTGAAAGCTTTACTTACAGTACACTTCCTGATAAAATTAGGGTATCAAACCTCTGGGAAACCAACAATTAACATCATAGTCATTTTTCTATGTACTGTATATTATTTATTTTGTTGCTCAGAGCTGGCATTTTAAAGATTGAACTTCCCAGAATCATTATGTGCAGTGTTTTTTCTTCCTCCTGCCCGTGACTCACACACACTGAAGAGCATTTCCTCAGGTCTGGGTTCATTTGTAGATCATTGCTAATGGCTGCAGACAGGTCAAGGTTAGGTCAGAGGGCAATGTTTGTTGCCTTTTCTTTTTTCCTCACGCTCTTTAGAGTTCATCTTAAGGTGGTGAACTAAATAACAGGTGGAAGTTGTAAGCATGTTATCGTATTTTAAATCTTCTATAAAATGTCTATCAGATAACTGATAAATCTTAGAGGATACCGTGTAAAATGTGGTTATCAATTGTTAATTTAAGGATATATTTCTACTTGATTGAACCCTTACAAATTAATTTTGTTGGTGTAACCTAATGTATTCAGGTTGATTCAGTGAGCCTATATTAAAAATTTGAATAAAACCAGGTAATGTGAGCGTAAGCATAGTTCTAGCGGGAAGCTTCATTCTATCAGGCATATCATCCAATCACAATACAGCTTCCACTTTATAAGCCTTTTACATACACTTAGGTTGAAGTCATTAAAACTAATTTTTTAACCACTCCACAGATATCATATTAGCCAACTATAGTTTTGGCAAGTCGTTTAGGACATCTACTTTGTGCATGACACAAGTCATTTTTCCAACAATTGTTTACACACAGATTGTTTCACTTTTAATTGACTATCTCACAATTCCAGTAGGTCAGAAGTTTACATACACTAAGTTAACTGTGCCTTTAAGCAGCTTGGAAAATTCCAGAAAATTATGTCAAGCCTTTAGGCAATTAGCCAATTAGCTTCTGATAGGCTAATTGGAGTCAATTGGAGGTGTACCTGTGGATGCATTTCAGCTTCTGATAGGAAGTGAACTGAACTGGAGGTGTACCTGTGGATGTATTTGAAGGCCTACCTTCAAACTCAGTGCCTCTTTGCTTGACATCATGGGAAAATCAAAAGAAATCAGCCAAGACCTCAGAAGAAAACTGTGGAATTCCACAAGTCTGGTTTATCCTTGGGAGCAATTTCCAAACGCCTGAAGGTACCACATTCATCTGTACAAACAACAGTACACAAGTATATACACCATCAGACCATGCAGCCATCACACCGCTCAGGAAGGAAATGCATTCTGTCTCCTAAAGATGAATGTAGTTTGGTGCGAAAAGTGCAAATCAATCCCAGAACAACAGCAAAGGACCTTGTGAAGATGCTGGAGGAAACAGGTAGACAAGTATCTATATCCACAGTAAAATGAGTCCTGTATCAACATAACCTGAAAGGCTGCTCAGCAAGGAAAAAGCCACTGCTCCAAAACCACCATAAAAAAGCCAGACTACAGTTTGCAAGTGCACATGGGGACAAATATCTTACTTTTTGGAGAAATGTCCTCTGGTCTGATGAACCAAAAATTTTACTGTTTGGCCATAATGACCATTGTTATGTTTGTAGTAAAAAGGGTGAGTCTCTAGTTTCATCTGATATGCCATTTTAAAAACTGGATTGATTTATTGCGAAACGGCACGCTGTGAAACACAATGACCACTTTAGTGGACTATAGTGCTATTTTTCCCTTATAAATCCTATATTTACTGTGCATTATTTGGGTTCATCCAAAAGCTGAAAAATATTGCTTTCAGAGGCTATATATAGAGTTAGGATGAAAATAAGGTGCATTTCGAACTGTTCTGAAACCAGTGCAGTCAGACAGCACACTGGAGGTTAAGTCATTCACTAAATAGGGAGCAAGGGAGCATCCTATAGCCTTCCTATCCTATTCCCATCCTATAGCATCCTAAGTGCATTCACTCCTAAAATCTGTCCAAAGGTTCAGTTTCAGGCTGCAGTTGATGTTTGGACCACTCAACACGGTTGGCAGACATGGGACAATGGTAATCAGTACTTAGATTCAGACTTTCGAATGTGTCATTTTATTTTAACATGGCTGATAGTGATTGGATGATGCTGGCCATTACTTTGAATCAGAATTAATTATGCTAATTTCTGATGCATAAAATTTCTGATGGTAAAATGCTTCAGCACTGACTGTCACTTGTTTGTTTCACAGTGCAATCAGAGAACATGGAGATTTTGTTTCCAAAGTAGAAAAAAAAAAAAAAAATTGTAACATATAAGTCGAACCAAGTCAAATAATTTTATTTGTATATTTTTTATTTGTGCTTTCCCAGTACACATTGTTCCAAAGCAGCTTTACAGAGAATCAGCTGTAATGTCTGTAACGTCTCAAAAACATGAATAACCAGCACTCTTGGTATATGTCTCATCACTGTCACAACTGCGACATGTTGATCGGAACTGCACCCAAGAATTTCACACACCATTGCACTTGTGTATATGGCTGTGTGACAATAAAAGTGATTTGATTTTATGATTTTGACATAATAAACAGTATGATAAAAATCTGACTTTCTATAGCTTGATATTATTTAAAATTTCATAACTTAGTTTCACTGTCCCCATATGAGGACATACATTTTTAGGAAAAATATTTGCTCTGTTTATGTTTATTAGGTGCTACTAGTTACAAATCAAAAAGGGAAATGGAAAATGCACACAGCAGTCACACTTGGGTCTGTATACATAATATACATATTTTAGAAATTACCTTCCTTAAAGCCCTAATTCAATTGCATACAACTACATAAAAGAGTATTCATTCAGCAAATGTAATAGAGTGTTAAAATTGGAGTCCTTCAAGTGTTGTCTTAAAGGTAAAATGTGTAGTTTTTTCCAATATTAAAATGTGTTCTTCTATTCTATCCCAGCTTACTAAGCAGAGTCAGCGTCTTGGTTACTGTTGTAACCTCCATTCCCTTATGGAGGGAACGAGACGTTGTGTCGATGTAGTGACACTAGGGGTCACTCTTGAGTGCCCCAAACACCTCTATTCTTTTGAGAAAAGGCCAATGAGAATTGGCAAGCGGAATTTGCATGCCACTCTCCCGGACATACGGGTATAAAAGGAGAAGGAATACCCACTCTCATTCAGGTTTTGTGCTGAGGAGCCGAGACAAGGTCCAGCCATTTCAGCGGCTAGTACAGCATTGTGGCAAGAGGGACACAATGTCTCGTTCCCTCCATCAGGGAACAGAGGTTACGACAGTAACCAAGACGTTCCCCTTCTGTCACTCACTTGACATTGTGTCGATGTAGTGACACTAGGGGTCCCTATAGAAAAACGCCACAACAGGTGAACTGTGTTATGTGAACTGCTGATGCAGGTGCAAGCAAGCTGCTGTGTGCGTAATAGCAGGTGCATCAGTCTGCACGTAACCTCCCCCAACGCCACCAAAAAACATCATGTAGTTCCCCACATCCTTGAGGGGGGAAGTGACGTAACTAGCATGGGAGCAGGCCGCGCCAGCCACAGCCTTTTTTCTCTATGTTTTCTCTCCACAGAGTATTAGATCTGGCTGGGGCCATCTAATGTTGTTATATGCATCGGGGAAGGTGTTCTTTTCCATTCGTATTCTTTCAGGGGGAAAAGACCCCATGGAGACCACATTCTGCGCAAAGGGGAGGTCAACATGTGGCAATACGACACATGGGCTAACCAGCCGCACATGAAAGGGGCGTGGTGGTATGTCCTGCCTCAAAGGGGAGGAGCTCTACAAACACAGCGGCCGGGGGCAGAGAGGGCCCTGCCCAAAGAGACGCGGCTCTGCAAATGTCTGCTAGAGATGTGCCATGGGCCAGTGCCCACGAGGATGCCACACTCCTAGTAGAGTGTGCTCATATTCCCAAAGGAAACTCGACTGACTCTAGCGGCTCAAAGGGGGCTCTGTGAAGGCCCAGGAGGACTGCGGAGAGATCCCATGAGGGGAAGAGGTGTGGCCTGGGAGGATTCAGCCTCCGGGTGCCTCTGAGGAACCTGATGATCAAGTCGTGCTTCCCTAGAGACTTACCGTCTACTGCGTTGTAGTGGGCCGCTATAGCGGCTACATATACCTTCAAGGTGGAGGGGGACAGCCGCACCTCCAGCCTCTCCTGCAGGAAGGAAAGCACTGACCCGACTGCGCATCTCTGGGGGTCTTCGGCTCGGGAAGAACACCAATTCACAAACAAGTGCTACTTCAGGGCATAAAGCTGCCTCGTAGAGGGAGCTCTGGCCTGAGTGATCGTGTCTACCACTGCTGGTGGCAGGCCACTTAGTTCTTGCACATCCCATCCAAGGGCCAGACGTGGAGGTTCCAGAGGTCTTGGTGCGGGTGCCATATGGTGCCCCATCCCTGAGAAAGAAGGTCCTTCCTCAGGGGAATCTGCCAGGGAGGTGTTGTCGTGAGGAGCGTGAGGTCCGAGAACCAAGTCTGGGTGGGCCAATATGGGGCCACAAGGGTGACTCGTTCATCCCTGATTTTGCACAGGGTCTGTGCAAGTAGGCTCACTGGGGGAACGCATATTTGCGCAGCCCCCGGGGCCAGCTGTGTGCCAGTGCATCTGTCCCAAGGGGGGCTCCCATCAGGGAATACCAGAGTGGGCAGTGGGAGGATTCCCGGGAAGTGAGCAGGTCTACCTGTGCTTTGCCGAATTGACTCCAAATCAGCTGGACCACCTGGGGGTGGAGTCTCCACTCTCCGCTGAGCAACGCCTGCCGCGACAGCGTGTCCACTGTAGCATTGAGGCTGCCCGGGATGTCAGTGGCCCGCAGTGACCTCGGCCACCGCTGACTCCAAAGGAGGAGATGGCGGGCGATTTGCGACATGTGAGGATTTACGATTTATGGCGATTTATGTACGCTACTGTCGCTGTGTTGTCCGACCGGACCAACACATGCTTGACCCGGATCAATGGCAATAGCCTCCGAAGGGCGAGCAGTACAGCCAGCAACTCTAGGCAGTTGATGTGCCAACCCAGTCACAGTCCTGTCCAGGAACCAGTGGCTGCGTGCCCGTTGCACACGGCGCCCCAGCCCAACTTGGAGGCATCTGTGGTGACCACGACGCATCTGGACACCTGCTGTAGGGGATCTCCTGCCCGCAAAAACATGAGGTCTGTCCAAGGGCTGAATAAGTGGCGGCAGAGTGGCGTGATAGCTATGCGTTGTTTGCCTGCGTTGCTCCATCCCAAGGTGGCTGCATTGAGGGGGACCTCGAAGCACTTACCTTGCTCTGCGTATCTGGCATAGGGCAGGTTAGCGACTGAGGAGGAGGACCTCTCGGGTCGTCCTCGAGACTCATCACAACCGGTTGGCCGTAGGCATGGCACAGCCGCACTGCGTTCGCAAGTCCCTGCCTGCGAGTGCTCGGTGTCTGGTCGCCATGACAACGGCAGTCATGAACACCGATTATTTGACCCAAGGAGTGAGGAAACCGCTCTTCTTTTGACAATTTGGGTACCGCAGTCTGTTCGGGGTGCGGCGAACAAAAAAGAGAAAGAACCAAAAGATTTACCTCCCGGCCCTCCACCGGGGGATGGAGTGGTCTGGATACCAGCTCTGTAGCGGACGTCTCACTCCCTGGGTCATCTGTCTCAAGGGCGCTTAGGAGCCTTCCGGGTCCTCGTGCCGGCCTGTGAGATGGGGGCGTCAGCTTCCTGCAGGGGCCTCTATGCTGGGGCCAAGAGCTGGGCTCAGGCGGAGCCGACTGGGCTTTCACCGCCGCAGGGGGACACCCTTGGCAAGCAGACGGGGTGTGGGATCTTGGGATCATGCCGGAGTTGTGCTGGATGGCTTCCGTCTGCTTCTTCACCGCCAAGAACTGCTGGGCGAAGTCCTCAATGGTGTCGCCAAAAAGTCCAATCTGGGAGATGGGCGTGTTGAGAAAGCGTGCTTTGTCGGCGTCCCTCATCTCGACCAGATTCAGCCACAGGTGGCGCTCCTGGAACATCAAGGTGGACATCGCCTGCCCGAGTGCTTGCACCATGACCTTCGTCGCCCGGAGGGCAAGGTCGGTCACCGAGCGCAGCTCCTGCAGCGCATCGGGATCAGGACTACCCACGTGCAGTTCTTTTAGTGCCTTGGCCTGGTGTACCTGCAGGAGGGCCATGGCATGCAAGGCGGAGGTGGCCTGTCCAGCGGCACTGTAGGTTTTGGTCGTCAGAGACGACGTAGTCCTACAGGCTCTGGAGGGGAGCGCCGGACGATCCCGCCAGGTGGCACCGTTTTGCAGGCACAGGTGCATCGCAACCGCCTTATCCACCTGAGGGACCTCTGTGTACCCGTGGACCGCCCCGCCGTCGAGGGTAGTGAGAGCGGACGAACCCGGAAGTCTGTTTCGGGCAACGAAAGGTGCCCTCCATGACCTTGTCAGTTCATCGTGCACCTCCGGGAAGAAAGGAACCGGGGGGGCGTGGCTGTGAGTGGCACCCCGAACCCAGGAACCAATCATCAAGCCGTGAGCGCTCAGGGGAGGGTGGAGGGTTCCAGTCCAACCCGATACTCACAGCAGCCCGGGCAAGCATGGCAGTCAGCTCTGCGTCAACCTCAGACTGGGCGGGCAGACCCGAAGGTGGCAGCCCAGTCGAGTCCTCAGCGTCCGACATTGCCAGTGCGCTCTCCGATGCAGCGATCAAAGACTCATCCTGCTTGCAGGCGCCGAAAGAGACGTCAAGCTGGCCATGAGGTGGGCTGGTCTCATTTCAGAACCGAACAGGAGCAAACGAGCATGCTGGGGAACGGGAGGTCCGCGGAGAATTACCCAGCGAGACCGCGCCCACTGAACTCCCCAAATAGCCTCCAGCGCCAGCCGAGCCGGCCTCATACCCGTGGGTAGAAGGCACAGCGTGGGGGGCGGCTAGAGTGGCTTTCCCGTTTCGGAAGAAGGAAAGCCGCGACCACAACTTTGCCATGGTCATATTCTCGCAATGAGAACATGAACCATCCACAAATGCTGCCTCAATGTGATCACTGCCCAGACACGTGAGGCGGCGCCCGTGGCCATCAGAGGCGGAGAGATAACGACTGCATCCAGGAATCACACAAAGACAGAAAGGCATCTTTATAAAAATGCATCTTTAAAAAGACGTTCAACATCAATGTGTGTGCTCTAATAGAGAAAATATACTCTTTTGCAGGAATATACACTCTTTTAGCGCTGTCGAAGCGCCCAGGGGCGAAATCTGCACTCGTCATGCAGAAGGAGAGAAAGCTGCTGGAAATGCACCATATATCCAACAGCATACGCTTCTTAAGAGGTGAATGGAACAGCAGTAGCATTCAGCTCGCTGATAGTTAAATCATTAAAAGCTCCGAAGAAAAAATCTGAATGAGAGTGGGCATTCCTTGTCCTTTTATACCCGTATGTCCAGGGGAGTGGCATGCAAATTCCACTCGCCAATTCTCATTGGCCTTTTCTCAAAAGAATAGAGGTGTTCGGGGCTCTCAAGAGAGACCCCTAGTGTCACTACATCGACACAACGTCGAATGAGTGATAGAAGGGGAACTATAGTTAAGCCATTTGTTGATTGATTTTCCTGAACATTTTTACAATTTTGTCTGACCAATGGATGACAGGGCAGTGTTCGGGGAAACCTTTTAGGAAACATTATTTTTTACATTTCATTTTGAATTGCACACTTCAACTTTTAATTAGAAAGAAAGAAAGAAAGAAAAAAAAAAGAAAGAAAAAAGCTTGACCAGCCTCTCAAGGGCTGTCGTACAGACTTTAACCTTCATTGGCAGGCCTGTATGTGTGCATCCTTGGCACAGAAGGCCATCGCAGATCCTTGCTCAAGAAACAGATGCTAACTTTTTCCTGACATATGCCCAAGAGTAAGAGGAGCCACTACGGAGGATATTAAAGCCATGACCCTCGTACTCAGCCGCGGCAGATTTACAGTAAAAAAAAAAAGGCTTTTACTTTCTCATGAACGTGCTGAACGTCAAGATCCTTCTCAGAGAAACAAGCACAGATGGCCATGAAACAGATTCCGAGAGAGAGAGAGATAAGGATTTCAGCAATGTTTGTTTCTAAGCAGACTTAAGGTCTGACGATAGTGTTTACCGTATTGACAGTATAATAACGCATGTAATAGTGCAGATGCATTTATACTCTCGTTTTGCATCTTTGTATTCCATTTTCTATAACTCCCATCTTTCATTTTCCAAACTACTCTACGGTCAAAATAGATATATTGGATATATGTGAAAATATCCAAATTAGAATTAATCTCAGGCAGTATTTTGAGACGATTACTAAAATGAACCCTATTTCTATTGCCTTTATCAGAGGGTGAGTACTAGGGCCTACATAAGGTAGACCATGGGAGACTGTCCTGGGAAAGTTTCACAAGCGTCAGGCCTAGATCCTGAAGGACTCACTGCCCTTTGCTGAAGGGGCTTTTTTCATTGTTTTACTGTATTATCTATAAATTGAATAATGCCTTAATCTGGGGATGCGATGAAAGGGATTTTGCCACAACATACAGCCCTGATAAAGTTCTCAGTGTGAGGGGAGAGGGAGGGGGAAGATTACTCTCATACGGAGCGGCCCTGTCCAATGTAGGCTACATTTTAACATCACAGTTCTTGGGCAGTCATGCAAGAAATCGGCAGCTTATGAAAAAAGCATACAAGTTGCAAATTGTGACAGATGTCTCGAAGATTGGGACACCACCCTGCCCCCCCCCCCACCCCCACCCCAAACACATACTTCCCCCAGCAACCCTATGATCCATCTATCTATGCTGCGTTTGAAGCTGGGAGAGGACAGTACTTATACATCCTTTACCTTTTAGAGTAAATCATGCAACCACAAAGGACGTGTACATTCTGCTTCATTGGATTATCTTGTGATAACCTAAAAACTACTTCGGCAGATATGGAGTATTTGCGTGTTTGTTTACGAACCCATATATTGTGTGTTGATTACTTAAAACTGGGCCGCTTATGTCCCCTTTCTATTGATTTAGCAGTGTGAACTAGTTCACACACTCTCTTTTATTAAAGTATGCAAAGCATTTAATTAACCTTTAATTACAATGAGTGTCTTAAGGACTTAGTTGTTTTCAACTGTATCTTGATGAGGACAGTGTTTCAAGACAAAGCTCTATTTATATGATATGTAAATTAGGCTTGGAGATTACGGTTAAAGTTTTTAATTAGACTGATCTGCAATAATGGAATAAATAAACAAATAATAATCTGTTGTTTGCAGATCAGCTTGAAGAAAGTAAACCCTTTTAACTGTGTTTATAAATGTATAGAACTATGTGTTCTAAAGCATCTTACACTGTAACAATGTTTTGTCAGGTAACCTATAAAGATGCTTCATGTGGTAACATCTAAATTAACTTGATTTATTCCAGTCAAGAATATTTTACTGTAATTTTTTTTTACAGTTACAGTTGTTACCTTAAGGAAAAAAAGTGGTAATCTGCAACCTTAAAGCAATATTCCGGGTTCAATTCAAGTAAAGCTCAATCAACAGCATTTGTGGCATAATATTGGTTACCACAAGAATTCATTTTGACTTGCCCCTGCTTTCTTTAACAAAAGCAAAAATCTAGGTTACAGTGAGGCACTTACAATGGAAGTGAATGGGGGAGAATGTTTAAAGATTTAAATACTCACTGTTTCAAAAGTATAGCCACAAGACATGAATAATATTTGTGTAAACATGATTTTAGTGTGATAAAATCACTTAATAACCTTTTCTGTGTAAAGTTATAGCCAATTTTACAACTTCGTTGTCATGATGATGCAGTGTCAACAAACACTATAACCCTAAAATGACTGTAAAATATTTAATTTTAACAACTTTACAGCTCAAATAATACATACGTTTTAACAGAAGAATTCATGTGTGCTTTTCTAAAATTATAAGCTTCAAATTTCTGCCTATAAACCATAAAAAAATTGGCCCCATTCACTTCCACTGTAAGTGCCTCACTGTCACAGATTTTTGCTTTTTTTTTAAAGAAAAGGAGGGATGAGTCAAAATTCATTTTTGTGGTAATCAACGTTACACCACAAATGCTTTCGATTGAGCTTAACCTGTGTTGAACCTGGAATATTCCTTTAAGGATCTATTTATACTTGTTCTTACCCATGAAAGAAAGAATACTTTTGTTGGTTTAAACAAATTTGTAAGGTTAATTTGGTCATATTAAAAAAAAAAAAATGTTTGTGACTTGCACAAAGCCAGTTAATTTAGATGTTACCACATGAAACACATTTTTTAGTTTACCTGTCAAAACGTTTTTACAATGTACTTGATCTGACCCTGAAAATTACTTTTGTTGATGAAACTTAT
Organism: Myxocyprinus asiaticus; assembly: GCF_019703515.2. Lineage (NCBI taxonomy): Eukaryota > Metazoa > Chordata > Actinopteri > Cypriniformes > Catostomidae > Myxocyprinus > Myxocyprinus asiaticus. Next base: position 26,273,001 of record NC_059363.1, on the reverse strand, counting down.
TGCAGTCAGGTTGATTTCATCATATTAAAAAATATTTTTGACAAATAAAAACAGTTAATTTAGATGCTACCACATGACGCCCATTTTTTAGGTTAAGTGCCAAAACATTTTTTTGCATGTGTATTTAAAAGAATGTTCCAGGTTCAATTCAAATTAAGCTAAATATACAGCATTTGTGACTTAAATAATGTAGTCTCTCATTTAAAAAACAAAACAAAACCTTGATACAGTAAGGCACTTAAAATGGAAGTGAATGGGGATAGTCCATAAACATTCAAATAGACACTGTTTCTAAAGTACAACCACAAGACGTAAAGATTTAGTGCCGTTATGGTGTTTAACAGATTACAGGGTTTACTGGCGTTACATCTTCATGACAACAGAATTGTTTTATAGGATGTTACTTAAGGTTAGTGAGTGATTTTACTACACTAAAATGATGGTAGCATTTTTTATGTTTACGTCTTGTGGCTATACTTTTGAAACAGTTTATATTTTAATGTTTATGGACAAGCCGCATTCACTTTCATTGTAAGACTTAATGTAACCACTTCTTTTTTTTTTTTAATAAACAACAGATGAGTCTAAATTTTTTTTTTTTTTTTTCTGTGGTAATCCACATTATGCCACAAATGCTGTCAATTGAGCTTCACTTGTACTAAATCATGAACATTCTTTTAACATGACTAAATCAACCTGACTACATTAAGTAAAACCAATTAAATCAACCTGACTACATTAAGTAAAACCAACTAAAGACATTTCTAAGGGTTAGATCAGGTACAAATAACTCTTTATGGTAACAGCTGTACATTTTTACCAAAATAACGCGTTCTGTATTAGTTGTGTCCTTTTTGTTCCGGTATAAAGATTTCCCTTTCTGTATATTAAGATACTAAAGCCACGGCCATACTATGTTTCCAATGCATCTGAAAAAATGTCTGTGCTCCTGCTTCCTGTGGTCCAGTCTCCTATTAACCCTAATGATGAGGGATTATGGAATTAAAGCTCCATGTTGCACACACTCCTCCCAGTCTCTCAGTAAATACTGTAAGCCCATTCCTGCTCCACACACACACACACACAAAAGTGAAAGCTCACCGTCTGCTCTTAAGCCGCACACACAGAAGGGTCGTGATCAAATCCAGAGCAAGGCAGAGTAGGGGAGAAGAAAGGGGTCTGACCATTTTTAATCCTTGTCCTTTTCATTTCTCCTACCCGTGGGATTGGAGTGATTTTATTTAAACTGTCGGCTTGAGCCAAGGGATTGAAAATCAGGATTTGAGTGATTATCGTTTTATGGAAAAAAGAAAAAACATTATGCATGTACATTGTGAGGCACTGATGTGTACAGACATCAGGGCGTGAGTTTGAGAGATGGGAAGTCTCTATTGTCCAACAGATTGTGAATGTACATTCCAGTCTAATATATATAAAGGTCTATGACCACAGCAAATTACCCACTTGACCCTCAAACTGTATTTATTAAGTACTTTCAGAAAGCAAAACAGGGAAATTGGGAAAACATCGCACTTTCAGTTCACTGCTGTGAAAGATTAGTCCATGATGGAAGTGCTTACTGCCTTCTAAACATTTACCAATACAACATCACGGTGCCTACAACAATGCAAGGTGTTATATAATTTCATTTTTGTGTGAAATAATTTCAGTAAGTTTGTGTGTGGCTTTTACAAACCATATTTCTCCTTTAGACAATAGATACAATACAAAAGAGGAAGCAATACAGCTAATTCTCAGAAATGGCCAATGGTCTCTTCCTCCCACTACAGACTCTTTCTGGATGGCTGAATCTCCTCAGTTATTTTATCTATTTTAACCAGAATGGGTTTAAAGGTGAAGAATCAAGTATTTGTTTTAATGAGTTAGCCATGACTAATGGTTGGGAAAGAGACTCTAAACCACTCCAACTGTTCAATCTCACATAAAACAAGGGAACTGTTTGAAACAAAAAGGACATCTGCTAAGTGTAGTTCACATACATTAAGAGGGCCATTGTGCAGGCTTTTTTGGGTCTATTAATTGACACTTTTTGGCACAATCCATTTACTTTGCTGAGAAGTAACATTTTGGCTGTGCTCAAGAGATCCTTTGCATCCTTGACACAGTTTTTATAGAATGGAGAAAATGGAGAAAAGCCATAATATTTTAATATTATCAATCTAGTATGTAACTTATCTCAAATACTTGATTTTACACAAGGAACATTATTGTAATTATATGGTGTTTGTGTTCGTACAGTCATCACAATTAATGTCAAGCTGCACTGATTTATGTGCTAATCTTTATTTTGCTTAGTGATGTTTTTTTTATTGTTTTTTTTTTACTTTACACCTGGAAATTGTACACTAAAAAAAAAAAAAAGAAGAAAAACAGGAATTCAGAACAAGTTGAATTTGTAATGCCCTTTTGAACAAGCAGCATACACTTTAACATATGCAATTATAGATTTATGGAATATTCTCAATAATTAAAAAAAATACACATTACTTATACACATTTAATAAAAGGTTTTACACAGAATTACCAAAAGCATTATTAGCTGAAAAAGACTTTAATGACAAATTTGAAATATTAGATTAAATAAATTAAACATTATGTACAATGTGCTTATTGATTCATTTATATACATTATGTGAGCCATATGCACTGTGCCTCCCTTGTGTCATTTAATGATTCTGATGTGACAGATGTTTACTTATTATATCAAAACATGACAATTAAAACTAGTTTGTGCTTAACCACAAAATTAGAATGGTGAAACCTACTGTCAGGGTAGGGAGGTCACCCAAATATTTAAAATGATCAATTTAATTATAATTAAATATTTTGCATTTCCCAAAGATTAAACAGAATTGGCCACAGTATATAGAGGAAAAAAACTGAAGTATGAGAGAAAAAGAGAGAAATTAAGAAAAAGAAAGAAGAGAGAGAATGAGAGAGAAACACGGTAATCTTCAATTTTCATTTTCATGGCATAATGTTCATGTGGCCTTAATTCCCTTTGACAATAATAGGAAGACACAAGGTTCTTCCTCTGTGTTTACTAGCCAACACTTCCCCATTAAAGCATGAACAAAGAGGTTATCACTAATCTATCAGCTCTTTTCTTAGACCAGTGCTCAAAATTATCTCATCATCCAAAACAAACTATGTGTCATCCCCATTATAAATGACTGACTGAATCTAAAGAAGCCAGTGTCTGTTTGAGTAAGCTAGCGCATTATGCCACACATACATAATCCCCTCTAACATCCTTCCTGTCCTGTGTTCACTGCACTTGCATCCCCCCAGAATCTTTAAAAAAAAGTATAAAACAAAAACAGGCTCTAAGTCAAACAGCAATTGATTATGTAGTGCATTTCAGCTGACATCTACATACAGGCAAAACCAATGAAGTGGGTCAAGATATCGGGCACTTCTGTGTCTTTGTGAGCTGAAAGAGAATGCTGATGCCAAGTCATTTGGAGTGGGGTGATTGTGGCAGATGGGCAAATGCTTCAAAATGATTCCTCTTCTCTCTGTTCTATTTCATGAGATATGATCACCAGGGATTATGGCTTGTCACAACTTCAGACATAAGTGACTGTCCTCAACCCATAGTTAAGGATCAAGGGAAATCTCCTCTTTGGGGACAATGTGAAATAATTCTAACTTGCTTCAAAGTTTGATCTACTCAGTGCTAAAGAATATTTTTCCTCAAAAGTGAGTTGTGTCTTACAGCTGGTAGTGGGAGTTTGATCCATTTCAGAATTAGTTTATTTCCAATGAGCTTTTGTGTATGTCCCGCAAGCCAAAATACATAATAATCACAGGGAATCACATATGAAATGTGTATGCTTTTCCATCTCAAAACTATTTTTCCTCTCCCAGCTCTGAATGCTGAGGCAGTTATAAGTAAGCCATTGGTAGGTTGATTCTCTAAAAAAGTGAGAACACTGTGACACTTTCAAAACATTGCTGTTTGTTTTTGAATCCCGACTATGGGTGCATTTCCCATACAATAACGTAACACACTGCTAAACCACCATAGTACAATGTTTCATTAAAGAAATTACCAAGCTTGTCACAACTGTTTCCTGAAACTTTAGTAACTATGTCGCACATCCATCATTCGAACAGGTTGGTTCATCAATATAGAGCTGTTGTAAATTACGTTATGAAGGGGGTGGAGTAATAATTTCAGCAGAGATTGAATAGTGGTCAAATTATAGCACATTTACATGGACACCAGAAAACCGTTTAGTTTATAACAAAAAGTTGCTTAAGCCAGCTGCATATGGCCACATAAGGTGCGTTCTCTGACAGAAAACTAGGTGTGCTTTCTCTTAACACCTTTAACTTCTGTGGATATCAAATTATAATAGCTAAATTACACGTACATAGCAAAGCTGTTTAATATGTGAAAACTACTGAAGACACGAAATCAGCGTGCACTGTGTAATGCATTCCGCTGCAATAGTGGGGTTTGCCTCTACACCAGACTTTGTTGTTCCCCTTGGTGCACTTGAGCACATACACATATGCGCACTCTTCAATATAAGATGTTAAGGCCCACAAGACCACTTTACCTGGTCGGCGTGGCCATTTGAGAAATAATTTGAAAAGCAAAAATATGGCCTTGAATCCATTAAATGTTAAATAAATAAATAAATATAACACAGAATAGTATTGTATGATAGAATTACCTTTTTATTAAATTTTTTCTTGGTGCGTGAGCACGTAATGGAATGGTTTCATTAATTTCAACCCACAATCAGAAATTGCAAACAATTGTATGGCCCGAGGATCATTTTTTTAAAAGACTTAAATGGCCCTTAATAGTAAAAAGTTTCCCCACCCCTGATTTAAAGTGCTGCATTCGCATTTACATGACGTTTCAGAACGACACTTTCTGAAAACCCCCGAAATAAGACGTTTTCTTAAATGCATGTAAATGTGGTCAAAGTGATGACAGAATGAAAGGTATATATGGAATGAAAAATACAGAAGCCTCAGCGAAGTCAAATGATGCCCACACAGCAAACTAACAAGGAACTATGCTTCTAACCACAGGTGGAGAGCTGTAGAACTACGCTTTAGGAAATCACCAGCTCTGCGTCCGAATATCCATACTTCCCTACTATATATTAGGCCAAAAACAGTATGCCAATGGAGTAGTATGTCCGAATACACAGTATTCATTAAGCAGTAAGCAAGAAATACCGGATGGCCTACTATTTCCAGCGAGATGCTGAAGTGCGGATCAACTGGACACTTTAACGTTCCCATAAGCCCTCAGGAGCTGAGGCAACATCACGTTCAAAATGCTGGATTTAAAAGAACGACGGTGAACCGCGAGTCAGACGACTCTTCTCAACTACTGCATATACCAAGATAATTCTTCCTTGTGCTTAAATGGTGCTTATTTAACAAAACCAGAGCAGATCATTCTTGCGGTTGTTGTCCGAAATCTATTAATACTACTCGCATGCATACCTAAAAGAATGTACTGTTTTGGCGGTGGATATGTGCTTCCTTCATCAAATACAGTATATACTGTGACAGTACACATTTTCAGACGCAGCACAAATTGTTGAACTATGTTGGTAACAATGAAACTTGCAACCATAGTTGGCTAACGATGCTTATGGGAAACGCACCCCATTGTGAGTTTGGGGTGGGGCTATCTATCAACCTGGTCTTACAGTATGTCGAGTCATAATTATTGTACAAGATGGCGAAATCGTATAAATCGAAAATGAAATTGAAAGAAATCAAAGTCTAAATCAAAGTTTAACCCCTAACCCAAATCTAAACTTAACCAGAGAGTCTGACCCTTTACCCAAACCCTAAACCTAACCATAATTTTAATAGGAAAATCATTTTAGTGTACCACAGAGGATTACAGGTTATTAACATACAGTACATAATTATTGCATAAATAAATATGGAATGATTGACGAGAGGTGCGTTTCCTGTACAATGACGTAACTCACTGCTTAATTACCATAGGACGATGCATCATTGGAGAAATTAACTAGGTAGTCACGTTTTTCAGAAACCGTAGTTACTATGACGCACATCCATTGTTCGACCATGTTGGATCAACAATATAGAGCTGTCGTTAATGATGTTCCGCAGTGGGTGTTGTAATAATTTCAGCAGAGATTGAATAGATGTCAAATTATAGCACATTTACATGGAAACCAGAAAGCCTTTTATTGCTAGAAAGCTGCATAAGCCATATGCATATACGCATATGCATATGGCCGCATAAGGCATGTTCTCTGACAGAAACCTAGGTGTGTTAAATTGCTTTCTCTTAACCCCTTTATTGGTGTATGGAATCCGGACACGCTTGCATGCCGTTTCAGAACGCCACTTTCTGCAAAAAAACATGGAATTAGCCATTTTCTTAAGTGTATGTAAACGGGGTCTTAAGTCTTACAGAATGAAAAATATATATGGAATGAAAGATATAGAAGCCTCAGCGAAGTCAAATGTCATTGAAATCATAAACAAACAAGAAACTTTGCTTCTAATCACACCACGCAACTTTGCAATACTATGTTACAATGTTAATTGGAACTGCGGTTTCAGAAAACACTAAATTGTTGGTAACGATGGAACTTGCAACTGTAGTTGTCTAACGATGCTTTTGTGGAAACAAAAATTTGTTCAGAGATGTTTCCTTGCTTAAAGTTGAATCGTTTTTAAATTCTGTTTGTTGATTGGTCGCTCTCTGTTCCCTTACAAAAATTAAGAGCCGCAAACTTGCCGCAAATTCGCCACTGATTATTTTCACATGCAAATGAGCTTGTGACTGGCCGCAAATGTTTGCCAGAAGTTTGCAGCTCTTCACCGATAGTGGTGATCCTGCAGCAAACCTTTGGCAACAATGGACAATTTGCCGCAATTTGCCACAAAGCTCATTTGCATGTGAAAATGATCAGTGGCGAATTTGCGGCAAGTTTGCGGCAAATTTGCAATGAACTCTTAATTTTTGTAAGGGTTGGACTAAAGGTCGTACTTTTTCATACGAACCAAGTCCTATGATATCTTATGATTTTGCCATCTCATACAAATTATAACAAGTTGTCATGACACTATGTTGTCAGACATCCTGTATGAAAACAATCATTATTTTTGCAATTCTGTTTGGTGACACTAGTGGCGTTAAAAATTACACACTTTAACTGTAAGCGTTTTGTGTTTAGTTTTGATTTTCAAACATCATTCATTAAAAAATTTCATGGTGCATAAAACTATTTAAGTTCAAAACTGCTTGCAGTAACATTTGACTTTTATCTATCAGAGAACGTTTTTCATTTTGCGATGCCTCTTTACCCACAGAATGAAGCATCACAGCATAGTAATTAGAGAGTCTTCACATATTTTCTGTTCCAAAAACACAAGACTTTGCCTGCAGGGACTATTTTTCAAGCCAAAATTAGTCCCCAGGTACCCGTGCCGCACCAGACAAAGCAGTTACAAAATTAGAGAGTGAGAGAGACCCATCTTTCTGTTAAATGACCACTTCCCCTATTTAACACTTTAGACAGGAAGTTGTCAGTTGAGGGAACAAAAAGCTCTTCCTGAAATGGCTTAAGTGGACAGACTCATTTTCAAGACAGACTTTAGGCACGTGCTTATACACTCAGACAAACGGAAGTGACCTCTCTTGGCTCCGACATTCAATATGCAGGATGTTATGGTTTACTTAACGCTTCATGGAGGTGTGCGGACAAGGTGCACACTGCCCTCCACATATGTGCTGCAATGATTTATAGCAGAAATGACCACTTTTTCCCTTTAGGAAGTCTTTGAGAGCTCTAAAGAAGGATGCAGCTTTATGACTCGGGGGGGTCTCCTTTATACCTGAGCAGAATTCATGTCTGCAAGCCCATAAATCAGGTGTACGGAAATGGATGGGGAGGAAATTTGTGTAGATTAAGTAGTTTAGGATCAGATAAAAAGATCAAAGCAAATGAAACAGTAAGATATTAAAACAAGGTGCAATAAAAGTATAGTTCATTTAACAACTTAAAAGCTATCCTTTAAGTAAAAAAATCTGCAAGCAATTAATGCTCTTTGCTACAACAATGCGGCCCCTAAAACTCATACAATTACAGGTGACAGAATAAGACGTAAAAGAGAGGAGGAGATGGTACACGCACCTGTTGTTTACTTTTCTCCATAAGGAGCAGGTTGAGAAAGTCGATTGGCTCCTTGGAGAGGCTGAGCTCATGGATAATGCATTACTCTCAGATGATGTTTGTCATATGGTCAAACACTGGTAATGAGCAGAACAACACATCACCTTAACATAAGGAACATCACACGCTTAATTTATCTCTCTCTCTCTCTCTCTCTCTCTCTCTCTCTCTCTCTCTCGATCATCCAGTATCACCTCTCCCTAGAAGACACAGGTTTACAACTCTAAACCAAATCAGTCAGTGATAATGAATAGGTCATTATATGATACTGTCATTCTACAGTTATGTTTGATCAAATATACAGGCACATTTCAATATTCTCTCGATTACGTTGCTTTACACATCAGTGTATAAAAATGTTCATATAATTCTGTTTGCGTCTTTGCTTACTGATGAATATTCCCTTTATTGTAATTTGAAACAGAAACGCTTCACGATCTTATACCTTGTAGTAGCAGAGGTGAAATTAGAATCAGTCAGGCCTACTAGCACAGATTCAAAAATAACAAAACCTGTTGCCACTGTATCAAAGGTCCTGCTTGTTCATAGATTTTATCATGTTACACTGATATTTATGAAAAAAATGCTGCTTTGAAGAACTGTGCTGTCATTTGTTCTTATAGCTATGTCTATGACGCAAGACATCTTACACACAATAATCACATATATTCATATTCTGTATGGCAGCTCAAGGCAGACATCTTTGCTACTGTACATTTTGCCAAATCACATTGTAATTATCGAAGAGTAGTAGTGATCTTCTGTGAGCGTAATATACTGTAAAGGGTTCCTGTCCATTTCTTTCCCTTAATTTCACCGCTTAAAAAACAAGCATATAAACAAACCGGAAAGCACCACGAGAGGTTGAGCAGTTTGAGTGCATCGCCATTCACCTGTACTGCTAAGGTAAATCAAGCATGGGGCATTTCAAAGACTAATTGCCAGGTACATCTCAGCAGAAAGAAGTGTTTATGTGTAATCATCAGCAGGTGGGGTGCTTATATGGTGGATTGGTGGCCAAAAACAACCCTCTCCATTTGCCAAGCCATGAAAAATGACCCAAATGAATACAGCAGTGTAAAACCATGCAGTTAAATGTGTCTCAGGTTTTTCCCTTTGACTGGTAATGTGTGACAAATGGGTATTATGATCTTGATACTGTTACTACTGATATTACTAATACTGATCTATAATACCAATTGTGTAAGGACATCAGATTGATAGTCATTGCATTTGGTGCATCTTGTAAAATAATATTATGACATAACTGTGCTGGGCATATTAAACTGCTTACCTTTTTTGTTATACTATTAACCAAATACATACTGATAATCATAAAAGCTTTAGTTATGGACCTGGATGCTGATTGGTCAATACAGCCTTCTAGCCATACTATAATCCATGGTATAGTAACGGCTATGATGCAAAACACCAATAGCTAAGTGTTATTTGAATTTATTTATTTAGTTTATTTGTGTAGGGACAGTGCAAAAACATAGCTGAAAGACTAAAAGATATGCATTACATATAGAAATTGCAGCACAAGCTTACTTGCTTCTTTAGGTCCCATGAAATAAAAAGCTAAACATAATAAAACTATTAGACATAATAAATTTATTAAACCAGAAATGAATTAGTTAAAAAAAGGAGTACATAGCTAAAAACTGCATGGCAATATTCATCTTCTAGCAGAAGGATGCCAATTTTTGCTGAATAGCATTTTAACAAAAAAATTATCCTAAATATTTGTATTATGTAGAAATCATTTTAAAATAGCAATGTGGTATTTTAGGCTGTGCTACTGTATATTGTGAATAGTTACATCTACAGGGGCTGCAGGCACTGCAATGATCATTATGCCTAATAACGCACTTTAGTTGTGAATATATTCAGTAGCGGTTTTAATCACACAATTGCTTGGGGCCCTGGATGTTGGGTGGGCCTCCGTGGCCCCGCCCCGTTAGGAAAGCTCTGCAAAAACCGCTTGAGGGGTGACATGATGTTGTGCGTACACGTACATATACGCTGTTCATGTTAGAGGTCCGCTGGGTTCGGGTCAGTTTTTCAAGTAGGACTTTGGGTTCGGGTTTGTAATTTATGAAAAAATATACAGGACTTCCAAACTTGTTTCGCCCATGAGTTAGGGGCCGTTCACACTGAACACGTTTTTGCATGTGTCTGCTCTGTTTTCCCATTGTTTCCCTATGTAAACACACGCTGGATGAATGTCCTTGACTGCTGCACTGTGTCTCACTGTTTCTTCAGTGTCTCACGCAGAACCGGCACATTTTTAGACACTGTGTCAAGTTAAAAATAACTTCAGGTCTCGAAAACGCACGTCAAGACACTTGCGTTCTGTTTCATTCGTAGCACTGTGTCTAGATTGTTTTTAGCATGTTTCACAAAGATTTAATGTTCTGAACAAGTTCAGGTTGAAAAAAGGTGACTGTTACATTGTTTAACATTATTCCAGATTGTTCTGCACCAAGCAAATTTCAGCGCTTTATAAACGGCAATGTTTTTTTATCCCTTCTGTTTAAGTGTGCTGAGGGGTCAACGTGCCTTGTATGTTTACTGTTACAATAGTGTTACGAATGTTGCCTAAGATGCTAACATAAAATACAGCCTTTGGCAACATGACGAACAACACTGCAGCATAAGAATATAAGCTCCTGGTGAAAGTAAAGTAAATAAGACAGAAATATATTACTATTGTATACAACAAATCCTCAAAGTAATAATAATACTACTGTATCACACTGTATTATAATGAAAAACTGGACAACAATAAATAATTGTTGGGTTATAATAATAATAAATAACAACTGAATTCCAAAATGTTAGTCAGTGAAGTAGTAGGTTTTACACACCCTGTTCATTAATATATATATATATATATATATATATATATATATATACATACAGTATATATAGGTAAATATAGCTTTTTTTTCATCACTTATGTCGAAAAAACTGGAAAACATGCACTAATTATCTTGAACTAGATTTTTATTTCATTAAACATTTTGAATGTACTTGGCTACAGTGGCTGATAGGATGAATTTAAAATTATGATTTCAAATCAGTTTTATGTAATTTGTTTAAGCAAAATTTTCTATATGGGGCCCTGGGTTGGTCGGTTGCTTGGGGCCTCAGAAATCATAAACCTGCCCCTGAATATATTCAGCTTCCTAGTTAGGGAGTTGAAAAAGAGTGTTCCTATTGGCCAATCCCTGCTGAATATATAAGTAAATAAACTCAGTCCATCACCCCTGCATGGTACCCATCACATTCTATATACTGCAAGCAGATTAAATGCCACATTAATCGTGTAAAATTGCTGTATCTAAGTAATAAAAATACAAATTTGGCTTTCGAACTCTATAAGATGTGTTATAGTGATCCCTTTTGTGAAAAATCTACACCTGAATCATCTTCATAACAACTCCAAAAACAATCATCGCATACCCTATTAACCTTCTAACCTTCCTAAGGGGCAAAATTTCCCATTAAGGGATTCCTGCAAACAAATGCAGATTGTTGTTTACAGCCGTGCCTTGATCTGGCTCCACCCCTAATCAAAGAGATTACCGCTTGAGTCAATTTGAACAGTACATTACTTGATTCAGAGTCAGAAATAGACATATTAGTACTTGCATTGACATAATCAGTCTTTAACCATTGCATGTACAGTACAGTATGTAAGGTATCATGTCCTCCTTCAAGACAAATTCTGTTCAGGTAGAGTGAGCATAACCCTAATTAGTAATTATTTACTTATTTTCACTATATAATGTCAGCGTAATATCCTTGTTACTGTCCAAACAGCCTAAGGCTTTTCTTTACGTGCTTACTGGAAGAAAGAGGCTAAGTGTATTGTGGTTTCAGTGAGGGGAGAATAAGGATAATCCTAATTGATTTTCATTAAGTGCACTGCTGTAGAGCCCACGCCTGGCCTACTTTTGCTACGTTCGAATTAATCCCTTATCCCAGTTTTAATAGGAAAAAAAAATCCTAAGGACTGTCCCAGTAATGATTTATGTGCTCAGCAATTTGATAATAAAAAAGAGAGGATGAACACTAATTGTCTATTGTTTTTATGATCATTCATACTCTGTATTTCTGTCATGCATTTTTACAATTGAAGTGTGCAGAACACCCAGAATAACATATTGTGACATCATTTGCACTCTCTTTCCATGTGGACAGTATAGCAATTCACTCTTTTTTCACATATTGGCCATTTTTAATAAAAATTACATTACAAAAAATCAAACTACGATAAATCTAAAAGTGGCAGGGCGGTGTCTAATGTGCAAAATGCACGTTTTAAATACAATTGAATAAGCCAAAAAAAAAAAAAAAAAAAAACAAACTTTAGACATCTCTTGTGAAATGTAGAAGCAAGTAAACGTTAACATTTTTCCATACTAGTTAGAAGAGATCAGATTGTAAAACAAGAATGTCATGTTTTGTGTATGTCTCCACCTATATTTCTACCTCACCTTTTTACCTCAACAAATTTGCTTTTTAAAACAGTCCATTAAATAGCACCAATGTGTTTATTTTCATTTTATTCAGACACCCAACACATGCATGAGCTGACAGTTTCATCAAGGCTCACACCATGATGCAACAACCCTTTCAAAAGGTCCTCTCCCCTCAGTGCTTTTTCGGGCCGTTTCCAGCTTTCAAGGTCTTTTTTTTTTTTCTTCACAGAGTGGAAAACATGGAAATAAAAAAACAAACATAAGCCCCTGAAAAACTGGACGAGTTCAGTGAAGTTGCAGGAGGAGTGGAGAAGAGGCTGATAGGATTGTTTGCCGAAAAGGCTGCTTCAGTTCAGTGCACTGGTGTCTGAAGACCTCTATTCATTCTGGAGGCCAGAGGGGCCGTGCGGGTCTGGGTAGGGTCCCGCAGGCACTGAGGCACGGGGCCAGGCCTGGTTCTCTCTGCACTGCCAACTCGCCTCAAACACTGACCTAACGGCCAGACGCGACAGGAGGGAGCAGGGGAGCGAGAGCAATTTAGTCTCAGTAGCTACTCATTCATTCAAAAGCTTATCACAGGCAGGGCTCGCGATTGTGTAATTACGTGTTAAGTTAAGACCTCAGCAATGAATTTAGCGGGAAAAAAGCATAGCAGAGAAATGAATAAATACACATGGACACCATGGAACAAGCAACTGTTTACAAAACTGGATTGCTTTTGGAGGTTGCATGAATGAATAGTCTTTCTAAATTGCTTTGTGTGTGCCTAGAGACAAACGGAATCGGAGGAAAATTCTGCGATTTGTTTAAACTTGGATATGAGAAAAAATGGGCATGAAAAAAGTCTTACCATTTCAAAATATCAAATTAAGAGAGTGGACGCAAGTTTAGCTCGTGTTTCTTAAGCTCAGTATTTGTGGATGGAGTCAATCTGAGATTTAAACATCCTACGTCACTATGATCTATAGATTTGTTTAATACCCATATGGAAAGTGCTTAGTTTAAGGGTGATGTGTTTGTGCAGCATATGGCTTTCTAACATTCTTTGCTACTTGTTTGCATTCTCATTCATTCTATCCGTGTCTAACAAATAGTATGCTATGATTTATATACAAATTGCCAATTTCATAAAGATCCTTCTGTCTATCTTTCAATCCCACTATTTTTTTTATTTTATTTTTTTTTTATGCTGTAGAAAGTGACCTTTCAACCTGCGATGTGTTTGCATTAAGGCTTCACTTAGTCCATGGCACGAAACTGCATTGATTGTTAGTGTTTAGCAGGAATGGTAAACAGTAGGTATAATTCTGTGGAATTAAGCCTGTATCTGATAGCACAGACTGGGGTTCATCAGTCCCACAAGAGTCCTACTGATTTCCAGCTTATTTTTACAGCATTAGAGCTGTTATCTCAGCTATTGCCAACCAGCCACACTTTAAACACCTTCTGAAGCCATTAGATTCAATTACCTCACATCTTCTCATCAGCCTGTTCATTTGAAGGATGGCTCATGGAAATGGTTATATGTCGTAACATTGCTTCCATGCCCCTATACCATATTCGATTCCCTGCTCCGACAGTCTTGTAAATTAATCCAGCATGTCACATTGCCACATCGAGAGCCTCCCATTTTTGCTGAGTACCAGGGGTCTCTTAAACACTGCCCACTCTAAGTGCCACATCCTTTTTCCTGAAGACCTCCAAGACCCTTCTCAAGCATAAGAGCTTTTAGCTAGCCTGTGCTAATGTGTAGAATAATAGCTACTCCCTGAATCTTGATGGCCCCTGGAAGCTGACTGAATTTGTGCACAACAACATCTTCAGTGCAGTAATATTCCCCTTTTTATACCCATTCTTGTGTGCTTCCAACTCTAATTTCATTTTATTACATCTCTCCCCTTCTATTCGCTTTGCCTCATATGGCCTTTCAGTTTTAGCATGATTAGTAAGGTGGAGGATATTATCTGTTCTGCTCAGAGACGTGATGGAATATTATGGAACAAGTCTGATACAATTATGCAGTGCTTTCCAACGAGAGACAAAGAAACGAATACTCTTGCGATATCAGCATAGATTTTGTGTAAATAATTGCCAACGCAGCTAAAGGAGCACACACTTATGGCAACATGTTTTACAACAAGAACTTTTATGTGCATTTAAGACAAGTTTCTCCTGCAGCGTCTGAGTTTATAGGGTTCAGGTAGCAGGTCGTAGATCAGCATGAAAGGGCGACGTCAGTGTCCAAACAGCATTAGATACTGTTTATCTGTTGGCAGTCTATCCCACTGATCCTCTCTTTACTGCTAGCCCCCAGGACATCTGTAATCCACAGAAGTGACATATGAAGCCCAGTTGATTTCTTTTTTTGCCTTGTTTGTTGATATTTCATCTGAATTGCTAATTTATTTGGGCCATCAACTTTGGTCCTTTGAATAAATGTGTGCTCTAACTGCAGGACGGATTAAAGTTATCCAAACCTCTCACAGTCAGTTATGCAAACCGCAGCAGCTTATGAATGACTGACACATCTTGAAAACAGCCCTGCCTGAATTTATTCTTAGCAAAACACATTAGATAGAATAGAATTGCACCTCTGTGTCATCTGTCTTTCCGGTAGACAAAACTACCTACTGAAGTGCCATGTTGCCACAAAAATAGTCAGTTTGAGCTCTTAAAAAACAAAGTGTTTGCAATGCAATTAGGTATGTAAAACTGTTGAAATACACTCTCTCCTAAGAACTGATGGAAAAAAGTTGAACTCAAAATGAGTTTAGCTCCACAAAGTGCTATTATATGCACGTAGCCTAATAATCACTTTAAATATAATCACAAATCAAACTCTACTGGAATTACTATATAGGCAAAGAGTGAGGTCTAAATGATGTAGCTGTACATTGCAGTGATGAAAGAGGTGAAGGAATGCTGAATATGAGCTAAGTAAGTCATAGGCTACCCAGATGCAGCTAACAAGATAAAGATAAAATTATCTGAATTTAATTGCCAATCTAACCAAATGAAATTAATATGTAACAATTCTCTTTCATTTTGTTTTTATTTTTTATTTTTTTAATTATTATTATTATTATTATTATTTTTATTTTTATTTTTTTTTTTTTTTTTTTTTCACCGTAATTCTTGTATTCTGAAAGAAAGAAAAAAACTCTTCCAAACTCTTTGGAAGAAAAGGTTAGCAGGCATTTAGCCTTTTTTCGTCATCGAGAAATGGCAATGTGTGTTTGTTATGTTGAAAAGTTTTTGCGGTCTTTTTGTAAATGCATTCCTGTTATTTTTCCACATCCAATTTTTAATTATGGTCATTGACAGCGACAATCAAATCAAGACTTTCTGCGGGCATCTAAGGTTTGATGTGATATTCGTTATTAAATTTGAGCGCTGCGCCTGTAAGCCTCACGAAACGCAAGCGAGTCCAAGACATTTAATGATTGCGGGTGTCCAGCAGAAAGGTGAAAGAGAGATCAGAGGTGGCGGTGTTAATAAACAGGTTTCCTCTACACCTAAGAGGCGTTTTCCTTCTCCAAACACTATTGCTTTAATGTTGTAATGTATTTTTCCACTAAGCTCGCACTCCGAGCATGCCTTTGGGGAAAGATGCTGCACGTAACAAAATAAGTTGGAACACCTGTTTTGGAAAAGCAAATCATGGCAGCAAAAATCCTGCCTTCCCTAGTCATTTATACACCCACAATAACATTTGCTTGCGACATGGAAACTAACTGAGCAACACGCCTTTCCTTTTGTCCTCGTTCAAGGAAAAGAAAAGAGCTGGTTGGCTGTGGGAGAGAATCCTATTCTAAACTTGAAGAAAAGTTTTTTTTTTTTTTTTTTTTTTTTTTTTCGGTAATAAATAAAAAACATAATCCACCTAAAGATTGTGCATGGTGTTTGAGGAATACTGGCGTATTACACGGAAAAAACACTCGCAATCAGGTAACAATCTTGAAATACTAATCTCGTTAAAGATCAAAGATTATATTCCAAGATAATAAGACTAGTGCTACTAATAAATATCATAATAATAATAATAATAACATAGGCTACTGTTAATAATAATAATAATAAATATAAGTATAAATAATCTTTGAGTCTGACAATGTTTTATTTTTAAATATAATTGCAGATGGTTTTTCTAGCCCAAATTTGATACAGAAGTGTTATCAATATTGTTACAGGAAATAATCTCATTAATAGGTCAAACAGCTGCGGTGCTGTCATTTACAGTGACAGCCCAAACGTGCTTTGGAATGAATGAGACCAGTGAAATGCGCTTTGGAGGATTCTGAAATTGCGGGATTGCTTTTTTTTATTTATTTATTTATTTTTTTTTTTTTGGAATATCACAAGAGAAAACACATTAACTGTTTGGTTCATTTTACATGCAACATAATGGTACCATGATTTGTTTTGTATCAATAAAGGTATTTTAATCGCTGAAACTGTAGGGTCATATCACATTTCATACTAATGTGCTAGAACATCAGAGACAGTGGGATTAAGCACAAGAATAAAAAGAGAAAAACTTAGAATTTAGAAGAAGAAAAAATTTACTGCGGAAAAGAGCAATATGGGGTGTTTTGAATATGCTGTTATGAATTTAAACAAAGAACAGAATTACAGAAATAGCGACTATACAGAAAAGTAGGTTAAGGCTTTGAGAAATCTGCTTACATATCGAGGCACCTGATAGCATTCAACATTTCATTGGCTAATGGCTCTCTACATAATGTGCCAAATATTTTTTTTCTTCTTCTTCATTAAACGGACTTTATTTTAGCATAGCACAGATTTATGACCTGCTCAGACACTGTATAGTGATTACAAATTAATAAATCGTTTTATGTTCGATTTGCACACATTCAAAGTTTTCTGTGAATTACAAAGTTTACCAAACCTACCGAAATTATTCTATTCTGTTCTATTCTATTCTATTCTGTTATTTAAACTGATAGAGCCTATTAATAGTCAAAAGCAAGGAATGAACACTACAGGCTACATTAGATGTTATTTTTCTTTTATAATGTGTGACTGATTTCTCATGTAGCCTGCAAATATCGGGGATATGTAGCCTACTATGTTTTACAATAAGAACCTCTTAAGCATTTTGTGATAATCTGACAGTTTTGTCTCTGTGAGAACAACACAGAAGTTTTAACCTTATTCAAATAAACATTTGTGAAAACATGCCAAAGCTAAAGTAGTCTATATTTCTTCGTCATCTGTTGGCTGTGTCGTCGCCTGTGAGCAGGAGGAGGGATCTAAGTAAGAGCAAGGTCTTAAGTAGAAAGAAGCCCATATAGCCCAACTACAACCTTGGCAGGCGAAACTATTTTCTTGAAGCCAGATTTTCACAGGCACGCACGAGGTCGAGGCTGCGGTCATTTCACGGGCCCTGCGTACCACATTTCATGAATGTTGTAAGTTGTCTCTTATTTTTAAACATAGTGGTGAAATATACTGTTTGCATTTAATTGCATGATCATATAATATAGTAATATATGTGTAGGCTACTTAGTAATTGTAATAAAAGCAATTTAGTTTAATTAAATAGTAATTTAGATCATCTAAAAATATATTCAAAATATAAATTGAATTGTTCGCAGCAAATTCCAATGGGTTTAATATGGTGCACTTAATGCACATGCTGCGAGTTATTCTATTTCAGATGCGTCATGCTGAAACGAGCTGCTAGACAGACAATGAGTGTATATAGGCTACATTTCAATTAGCACAAACGATATCAGATATCAGTGCTTTTGTGCATGAAATAAAAAATAAAAAATCTATATCTATATTGGACTGCACAAAAGGCACACAGAGAACACATATTGTTTAAAACGTGCATGTCCTTACAGATAGCCAACATCTTTTCTGATGCCAGGAAAGGTTCCCGTATCATTCTTATTTTGCTCGCGAGCGGAGTCTTCAAGCACGCCGCGCGGAACTTCAGTCGTTTTGTATTCCTCTAAATCCAGCGGACTGCTCTTATTGGTAGGTGCGAACGTTACATCACAGTGATTATGACGCGCCGTCTTCCTGCTTCCTTCAGCCGCGTCTTAAAGTGAATCTTGCTGGTACGAGCGCGCGCTCTCTCAGCCTCCTCCTGGCCGCGTGCGCTGAGACATACAGTTTTCATCTAGAGAGAGGAGCGGCGCACAAGAGCTCTTTCTCTCTTCTCATTCTCGTCTCTCTCGCTTGTCCTGAGAAATTACAATATTCATCACGGGGCGAACAACCCTGTTTATTCTCCCCTTACACTATTGCGAAGAGGCTCAATTCGCTCTCATCTTCAGAGTAAGTAACCTTGTCCTCGCGCAGCTCCAAATGCGCTCGCGCTGAGTTTTGTTCTGTACAGATGACTTTTGATGTGATGCGCTGTATCGCTTTATCTCTCGTGCTCCGGTTGGTAGCTATTACGCAGACATTAGCTCAAACTTTATCGTAAATTCGTGTCATTGTTGAGGGACTGCATCTTTATGCTATACGAAATTGGTCATAAAGTAAGTTTAAATAGGCTCTTATAATATTGATTGGAGACTTCGGAGACGCAGCGTGAAACATTTACGTTCACGTCTGAACTTGACGTTTATTCTAACTGTAAGATGTTTCTCTTTTAGTTTTTTTTTTTAACGTTTTTATTTTTTTAGCTTTTCTGTATCTTTATTGTTTTTTTCTTCTTCTTCTTCTTCTTCTTCTTCTTTTGGTCACTCGTCGGTGGTTTTTATGCCGATAGCAAATTTTCTTGCCACTTATACAGGCCTAGATGCGCTCGCTGAATGTACCTTAGGCTTATACTGAGCCTCTTGCACTGCCAGTCCAGCTTGACGCGTTACTATATCATTGTTTTCTGTCGTTACAGCCAGGTGCATCAAAGCCTTGCTTCGCCAAGAAAGATTTGCGGGTGGAGGAACATTATTTGTTTAGGACGGAATTGCCGATGATACAGTGCTGTAAAGTCTGTTTTAGATTGTGTCAAAGTTTTCAAAATCACTCATGCGGCTCAAGTAAATACAAATCTTTTACGTTTGAGGTGATATCCTTAATTACACTTTCCGAACAGAAACTTGCTGGTCACCAACTAGATGTTCTTGGTTATTTATTTATTTATTTATTTAAAATAAGCGGTGTTTTCCGCGTCTTGTGTTCAGACATAGCGTCTTCTCAGCCGAACTTTCTTTCCATGTCGACTACGTTGAACACAGGTCGCATATTTACATTTTAGGAGACAAGATGTGCGCACTGGACGCATTGGGTGGGTGTATGATGTTAAAGCTACTGAAAATGAACTGATTGTGGACTTGTTGTCTTGGTTTGTCAGATGTCTATTCAGGGACAGCAAAAGTTGTAGTTTCCCTTCTATTTCCTATATATATTATAAGTGAAGTTCTGACTTTGTTAATCGCTGCGCTTTGAAGAAAATCTTATATTAATAATGATGCTGTATGTCTTACATGGAGTCTATTACAAAATTTTACAAAAGTTCTAAAAATGAAAACAACTGCTGGTTGTTCATTTGACTGTAGCTGCTCAATGTGTTTGTCAATGTGAGGACATTATCACATTAGGCTACATTGTTTTTCTTTTCTCCATAAAATGACTTTTTTTTCTCTCCGCTTTCAATTTCTGTTCAGCAAAATAGTGCACTTTAGTCAAGCTTAGTGTGAGATGAAACAGTCTATTCAAAGTGTGTTGCATTCATATTAAAGAGAGTACATATTTGCGTTTTTTAATATGTGCCGAGAACTCACACTTTTTATCGTCTGATAAGTTGATGTTGAATGAGTGAATGACGTTGACTTCTATATCACCCGTCAACAAACTTGTAAAACGTGCAATTAGCTTTAACTAACACACTGTATTATCCACAAAAAGGGGTTAGCTTCAAATTCAGTGGATCTACCACAAGCAAATTGTTTTGGCCGAGCCAGAGTGTACTAGTGTTGTATTATGCTTGTTACAGTATTTGATGGTGGTTTCAATTTGATGAGGAAAATTAAAAACAGTTTTTATATGCCTGATACATTCTAAAAGATAATGTAATGTGTGCTTAGTTTATTTGCAAATCTCTAATGTAAAACTAATATTGCTTAACTTGTTACTCAAAACTTCTCAAAGTGAACAAAGACTTCAAGTTGTCTGTGTTAGATGTTTGATGTGTTTGGCTAAACACTGCAGTATGATTTTTAACTGGTTCGTACATGAGATTTAGATGGCAGGGTTTTTTTACCGTGTCTAACAGTTTTTTGGCATGCAGCTTTACACAGACTCAAGTGTGACGCCTCATTTTAAGTTTTGGATAGATTCTTTTAATTATTATCAAATGTTCTGAATATATATATATTGCTTTTATATATAATATGCTTTTAAGCTGTCTGTCAGTTTTTATTTAAAATACTCTAGTCCGGCATGAAGCATTTATTTAGTGCATTGTGTTTTGCTCCCAAAGACATTGGTCTATTTCAGATTGTATTTAGGATTGGGTACAAGAAACTTGGAGATATACAAAGAAAATTATTCATTGGTCCTTTTTTTTTTTTTTTTGGCCAGGTTCCCAGGGTTCTCGAGCTGTGCCCAGCTGACAGGCTTTCAAAGATGGCACAATAACAGTTCCAGTGATGCCTGACCATGAACGCTCAGCCCTCTTAAACAGACAAACCAAGAGAAGAAGAGTTGACATAGGAGTGAAGAGGACTGTTGGGCCAGCATCTGTGGTTATTACCAGAGGAAAAGCAACCTTTCTTAGTGCCATGAATCCCCACAGCTCTGAGCAGGATGTTGAGTGTTCAGTGGTGCAGCACGCAGACGGTGAGAAGTCCAACGTGCTTCGCAAGCTGTTGAAGAGGGCAAACTCTTACGAAGATGCTATGATGCCCTTTCCGGGGGCGACCATCATTTCTCAGCTTCTGAAAAACAATTTGACCAAAAATGGTGGCAGTGAACCTAATTTCCAGGGGAGCGCCCTCTCAAGCACTGGTTCAGAGATACAGCAAGAGGACGCTTGCAGCAACTCCTCACGGGGAAGCCCTCAGGGGTGCCTTTCACCATTCAATAGGCCCACGATGACCCAATTTGAAATGGAGAGGCTAACAGATGAGCATCTCAGGGCCAAACGAGCCCGCGTGGAGAATATCATCCGTGGGATGAGCCATTCTCCGAGTGTCACGCTCCGCGCAGGTGATAACGAGCGCGAGGGGGTAGCCCAGCCCCCAAGTCCTCGTGAGAACTACCGGGAAAACAAGCGCAAGCAGAAGCTGCCACAGCAGCAGCAGCAGAGTTTCCAGCAGCTCATCTCGGCCCGCAAAGAACAGAAACACGAGGAACGCCGGCAACTGAAACTGCAGCTTGAAGACATGCAGAAACAACTTCGGCAACTACAAGAGAAGTTCTACCAGATTTATGACAGCACTGACTCTGAGAATGACGAAGATGGAAACATCTCAGAAGACAGCATGCATTCCGATGGAATGGACAATTGTGCCCACGATTCTGTCCCAGATCGCTCCGACAATGAGCTGTCTGACCTGGATCCAGGGCACTTCCTGAATCGAGCACGCGCACTTCTTCGTGAGCAGACCATGATGGCAGAAAGGGACAAGCCAAAGCGCGATGGGTCACGAGGGAAGGGACCAACATCCATGCATGCAGAGGGTAAACAGTTAGCCGAGACACTAAAACAAGAGCTGAACACAGCAATGTCACAGGTAGTTGACACAGTGGTGAAGGTCTTTGCTAAGCCTCCACGCCCAGTTCCTCAGGTTTTTCCATCCCTGCAGATACCCCGTGATCGTTTTGCAGTCAACGGAGAAAACCCAAACTTCCATACTGCCAACCAGCGCTTGCAATGTTTTGGTGATGTCATCATTCCTAATCCCCTGGACACTTTTACTAGTATGCAGATGCCCAGTTCAAATGACCAAACAGAGGCCCTGCCTTTGGTAGTGAGAAAGAGCTCCTCAGATCAGACTGGGTCTCTGCCCACTCCTGGGGGTCACCACCATCCCTCACTGCACCCCTCTCCCTTATCTTCCACTATGGGCTTTAGTCCGCCCTCCTTTCGCCATCCTTTCCCCCTTCCTCTAATGGGCTACCCTTTCCAGGGCCCTTTAGGTGCCCCAACAGGGCCTTACCCCGGAAAGGACAGGTCTTCTCCTGAGTCTCTGGATCTGTCCAGAGAGACCACCAGCCTACGGACCAAGATGTCATCCAGCCACCTCAGCCACCATCGTTCCATCTCACCAACACACCCAGGGAATGAAGGCTTGTCCTTGTCCCTCATCAAGTCAGAGTGTGGAGACTTGCAGGACATGTCTGACATCTCTCCATATTCAGGAAGTACAATATCCTTTCACAAAAGAGAAAACCATATTTCCATTGCTGTCTTTTACATATTTTTATTTTTTTTATTTTTTATTATTTTTTGTTGTTGTTGAGATGTTAAAAAGAACCACACATGCATGAATGGTTAATTTTCTATTTTTAGACAATTGTAGTGAGAGTACAGCTTAAACGTCTTTTATGCCATATGTCTTGCGAGAAACAAAACTTTCAAGAAGAAACTTAATTTAAATTAATTTACATTAATTGGCCCATTTCAAAACCTGTGTTCCTCTAGTAGTCTGAAGATTAAAAAGAGATCAGTGGTTGGAGGATTTTAAGTGTGCACTATATGGAGAAGTGCTGAAAGGCCCCGCCGTGGCTAAGATACCTCCCATCTTCTCTGTTCTCACACTATCACAGGGAGACTCACAATAAAAAACCTTCTTTCATCACAGCGCATGCAAGACTTTGTACATAAATGCTCAAAGCAAATCACATTTCAAAGCCAGGAAGTAAAAGGACAAGTGGGATCCTTTGCTTATAGAGGCCATAGAAAGTTGTGTTAGAAAGATGGTAAAAGATCTCTGTCTGTGGTTATTTTAGGAGGATTTGTTCTCATTCAATGTGAAGTGAAGGAAACTTGGAAGTTAATCCAGCATAAAATGTTCAAAGTGTGGAGCTTTGTTTTTTTTTTTTTTTTTTTTTAATAATCCTTTCCCTATATTATTTCTTAGTTTACATATGTTAACTCAGAAAACAATAACATATTTCTTTATGATCATAACAAGCTTGCTGTAGGTAAAGGTACTTCCAGCACTAATAGCTGTTGCCTGACAGTAGTTCTTTCCCTTTTATCCTGTTTCTCTGGTGTGAACAGGTGTTTGCAGGTAGCTGCTTTTCTTTTATCCCCTTCCATCTTTTTAACCTTTTGCCAAATGGCTACTAGATCTT
Source organism: Myxocyprinus asiaticus (assembly GCF_019703515.2). Classification (NCBI taxonomy): domain Eukaryota; kingdom Metazoa; phylum Chordata; class Actinopteri; order Cypriniformes; family Catostomidae; genus Myxocyprinus; species Myxocyprinus asiaticus. Next base: position 26,249,012 of record NC_059363.1, on the reverse strand, counting down.
TAAAAAGCTTTGAATTAAGGCAAATTTAGCACTGAATGTCTTTATTAACGTTTAAAATTGTTCCTCCTTGTACCAAATGTGACAATGCAGTTTGGTATGAAGTATAATTATTATTATTTATTTATTTTGATAGTTAAAGATTTTTCTAATCTATCCAAATTTTTACTAAGGAAATTCCCAAATTAAATGCTCAGAGGGAGTTTCTGTAAGTATACTTGCACACCTGCACAGCTGGGACCTGAAAAACAACATCTCAATATTTGCAAAATAGGGTGTTTAATCAAATATGAATTTCTATTCAAATTCTAGAAGAAACAAGCAGCCAATTATCTTCTGCCATGGCCAGCACGATCTTCCTTGTCACGTGCTCTCTTTGCATCTCAAGAAAAATAGCCTTGTTCAGTTTCCCCCATCATTTGCATATAGAGAGACCAAACAGCTCTGGCACAAGGCTGTTGTAAGAATGGGGTGGGGGCGGGCAGCAGGTGAAGCCAGTTTGCATGTCTAATATAGTAGACGAGGACAGAGGTTCATGGATGCACTAACTCCATGCTCAAGTGCTGAGGCAGCTATTGCACGTAGATTCAGGTTTCATCAATTAAACTGCAGCAAAACTTGCTCTATAAAGACATTGCCAAAGTGGTTTGATAAAAGAGTTTCTCTATTTCAGAATCATTCTACTGGTAGTATTACAACAACTTCAATTCTATAATTTATGATTTGTACATGTTTATGTCAAAAGACTTTTAAAAGACTCTTCCAAAAATACTTTTTCAATCTGAAAATGCTCCGAACTTCCTTTTATTTTTTCTAAACAAGGGCTCAAGGCTCAGCTGTAGTACATTTGTTGCTCTAATCTTTCATATTGCCGAACAGATGTCTAGCATTAATTTATGGATTTATCATCCCTATGTCCTTTTTCTTGCTTTCTCTCCTTCCACCTGGCTATTGGATCACATTTTAGTAGTTATTGTCTCTCTTACATGCAACACGCTTAATACAAAACCAAACCTAAAAAGTCAGATGATGCACTGCATCTATGGTGGTGTTGTTTATGTAGTATCTGGCTATAAACCACAGCTGCCTAATTTTTATCCTCCCCTGAAATGCTTCATATTCATGTTTACATTATGCCCTTCAGTGACGTTGACTGTGAACGGCTTGTTCTACACACCGAGTGGGCCAGTGTTTACTCGATCTATTTTGTCATTTTGCATATTTACGTATCCTAGAAACAGCTGTAGTTTTCTTGGAAGCGACGTTAACTTGTAGGAAATGTCCGTTCGGTAAGTCAAGCCAGTCGAGTCATATTCCTGTATTGTTCCAAAGATCGGAGAATGTTTGTTTTCTTTAAACGTGAATGTCTTGAATGTTAATGGCATTGAGTAATGAGATACCTGGGATTTATGAATGCTGTTAACAGAGCAGACAGAAGTTAGAATAAGCTGAGATGATCACCGCTCTGTAAATAATGCAAAGAGATTGAACAGTGGCAGCCACGGCTTTGTTGAAGCAATTTTGTGCTCAACTGTAAATACTACTTCCTTAGCACTTTTTATATGTGATGCCCATAAAAAGAGCATCTCAGTGTGATTAATCTCTTAAAAAAGGTGTTTACCAACACTTTCTTTTAGACTCACAGCCCTCTACTGGCCTTTTATTCACTCCATTTCATGAAGATGCACTTTTGAGAAGAGGGTACACTTCTTGGGCTTTTTCTTTCTCTTGGTTCTTGAAAAACTGGACTTGTTGTGAAAAATACAGCTTGACTTCCTCCCTCTCTCTCTCTCTCAATTTTTTAAAAATTTTAAAGTACTTTATTAGCATGATTGTGTTTACATACAATATTGTCAAAGCATTAATACACAAAACAGATAATGACAAGACAAATAATAATAATAAAACAGTAACAAATAACAATAAAAATAGAATTAAAATAAGGTGCCAGGAAATGAATAAAAATAAAATAAAAACTATAATAACAATATACACTATACAATATAAAATAAAATAAGCATTTAACAAGACATTATGAACATAATCTCTCTCTCTCTCTCTCTCTCTCTCTCTCTCTCTCTCTCTCTCTCTCTCTGTCATTCACTGCTGTTATTTGCTGTATGCATTATGACAGATGGTAGGAAAGAGAGTAATGCTCTTTTGGTCTTCCCTATCAGTCTAATGGAGGTCACTTAGGGTTCTCCTCCTCTCCTCCTCTTTTGGCACAAGGAACATGTCAATCTACATACACACACCATTAATACAGAGGTGCAACGATGCACCATAGACAGTCTAATTGTGTAGTCTCTTTAAATTAGATTCATTTGTTTTTTGCTCTTGAACTACATATTTCATTAATCTCTCTATGTGTAAGTTACAAATGCACCAACTGTTAAAGCAAATAGCATTTACATAGTACAGTACTTTAGTGAATGTGAGATGAAGTGATGGTGCCATGTTTTACCGGGGGGGGGGGAGTACTGGATGAGCCTCTTAATTGACCTTGTGGGGGCCCATTGATTTAGTCCCACATGCATCTTCATTTTTGATAAATTATAAAGCCGTTAATTTGCAGAGGAAATGGCTGGGCCAGTCTGGAGCGCAGATGTGGCTAAAGCCGGCCTAACTGGCAGAGTGGGGGCCGTGCCAGGAGGCTCACGGGGTGGAGGGTTGGGGGTTGGGGGTTGGGGCTAATTGTAATCGGTAGAAGGCTCTGGTTAGCCATGGTCTCTCCTGGGACCTCCCTCAGCTGCCCTCTGTTTACCAATCTAGAGGGCACTGCCACCTCCAGATAAATAGCGTTTTTATTGGGATAAGCAGACGTTTATTGACAAATGATGCTACACTGAATGGGACTCTTTTAGGTGTTATTATGAATTCATCAGAAATACGATATTATTAAGGATAGTTAGGTGCATGCTGTTTGTCATAGAATAATTACTGCTCTGTGGTGAATCAAAAATACATTACTAAGAGTGGTACTTATGTGACTTTTTAATTTATTGTCAACATTATGGGCATTAAAAGTAAGTAGTAATTATTGCAGATATTGTTAAGTCTGGGGTGTATTACCTGTGAATGTCTTTATTTGATGACTTATTTGATGAAACAATTACAGAATTACATGTGTTCTAAAAAGATCAATTTTTCCTTGACCATCAAATTTCCAAATCCAAGAGGGGCTTTCTCCAAACCATCTGAAGAAGGCCAAGCTGATGTTCTTTTACACCCGCTACCCCAGCTCCAACATGCTGAAGATGTTCTTCTCAGACGTAAAGGTGAGCTTGCCATTGACCGTTAACTCTATGTCGTGTGAAGTAGCGCTGTCCCACTAGTCCAGATGGGTCCCGAACAGACGGCCAGCTTTACCCCCACCCCACCCCTCCACCCCCCAATTAAAGTAACTGGCCTTAATCTCCTAGAAGAGAACAACACGACATAGCGCAAGTCCCACTTTCCCTTTCACTCACTTACACTTTAATTTTAAATACTAATTATGCGATTACCTTTTTTCCTGTTTTTGCTTGTTTTTCTATCTTGTCATTATTGGATAGTGGGCATAGACAACTAGTCTCTGTCTCTGTCAACTTGTTGGGACGATAATTTCCAAGAGTTCCCATCCCCAGCCGAAACTGTTGCCGCTGACCTGTGGGAGTGGGAGACAGAAGGGTGATAAGAGCTGAGAAAATTAGAGGTTCGGCTGAAACGACAAACGAAAGCAGGAGGGGGCAAGGGAGAGGAGGGAGGAGACAACAAACAAAAAGGAGCACAACAACACAAACAAAACAATGGTGCCGATTGTCTGTTATTTACAACTTAATTTGTTGTTGATGAGTCAAGCAGGGAGCATACGGAGGAGAAATAATGTGACAGATTCAGGCCACATTATTTAAATGAGGAGAGTAGGGTCCTCTCACTCCCAGCTGCCCCTGTGCCGGGTCCAGGGTGACCATCTCATCCTCACTCACATGCTTCTGAGCCTTCTCAACCTGCCGTCAGTGTAATACTAATGGGAATGTCATTCATCATTCACCATTAGTGCTTACACTCCAATAGGTGCTGAGATAATTTAATATCTAGAATTTAATAGACATGAAATATTCAGAGAATGCATCTTAACAGTGGGACAGTCCTTCACTGAAATCCTTTGAGGTCTTCAATTCAAAAAGCTTAGTCCACTCAGATTTCAAAGAAAATGATTTCCAAATTCACATTTTCCCCATAACCTAATTTTGTGACACTTTTTTTCAAAAGAAAAAGTTAATCAAAGCCTAAAGAACCCTTAACGAAGTCCCAATTACAATTTTCCTTTTGAAAAGGCAAATCTGAACACATTAAATTAACATTTTCAAAAACAAGGTCAGTGTGCTGGAAGAGATGGTTTTTCAGGGCTGCTTAAGCAGAAGGGACAATGGGTGGCATGTGTTTGTTGGATCAACTAGTATGTATGTAAGGGAATTAAGCATAAATTACTGACTAATTACAGCAGAATAAGCCCACAAAAGTTACAGGAATTAGTGATTAAAGATGTTTGGGCACCATAATGATGGGATCTAAAAAGGAAATAATGACTGTGGGAAATAGGTTGATTCGACAACTGTTGTACTGAAATTGTTTGTAATGGGATGATTAAAAAAATAACCCTTCTGCCCTTTCTGACCAACATGACTATATAATGCCATAATTAAACAAATCTTATAGAATTATTCTACTATTAATTATTCTACTTTTAATAAAATAAAATCAGTGTGCAAACAACATGTTACATTAATGCTGAATCATTTGTGGCAACAATAAAAAAAAATGTATTGGCAATAGAATGAAATAATGTAGGTGAAATTTAAGAAGATGGATAAAAATTATAATATATAATTAAAACTTAAAATACATAATTATATAAATATATTTAATATATTATATTTAAAAATGATAATATATACTGTAATTAAAAGTTTAAATATATAATTATATAAATATATTTCATATAATGTTATATATTCATATTAAAAAATTTATATATTCATGCTTACATGTGTTTACATGTAACAGTCAATTGTTTTACAGTTAGTTAGTTGCTCAATCAGGTAAAGGAAGCTGTGAGCAGGGTTTTATGTCACCCTGTTAGGATCAAGGCATACATTTCAGCAGTACAGCTCCAGAAAGTTCAACCATAGGTCAGGGAAACTATTTTAGCCACTCAGGTTTGTCACTGGGTTGTTAGGCTCTCTTTAAAACATACAGCATACCATGTACCATTAACAGCTTGAATATCAAATAACCTACTGGGGCACTTAGCTCTTACTTCCCCCTGTTGAGCACAACTTTTCCCATATTCACATTCTAAGTGCATGCTGTGTGTATTGGATGGGCTTAAATGTATAGACCCCATATAAGTAGTGTCCCCACCAGACTGGCGAGGCATGTGTGAAAGCCTGTATTGTCCATGGCTAACAGAGGTAACGTGCAGAGTGACAGGTCAAGTCTTTCCCCGGTGTCTTGGAAAGAGGGATCTCTGTCACTAGAGGAAAAATCTTTCACAGGCCCGTGAGCAAGAGTGTGTGAAATGCTCTAGCCGAACGTACACCCTTGTTCTCTGAGTCAACTGCTGCCCGGACACATTACAGGCGACAGACTGATTTGTTTTATAAATCTATTGAGCGTGCCCACTGGATATTTAAGGTTTTTGGAGGGGGTAGAGAATAACAGGATGAAGTGTCCCATGGGAAACATTGAGTTTGGGGTTCTTAGAACTGCAGTGGAAATGATGTCAAGAGAATTTTTATTTTTTTTATTTTTTTTCTTTCTTCTATTTTTTTATTTTTTTATTTATTTTACTTAAAGGGTTAGTTCTCTCAAAAATAATATTCTGTTGTCATTTACTCACCTTCATGTCTTTCCAAACATGTATGTCTTTCTTTCCTCTGTGGAACACAAAAGGAGAAATCTGAAGAATGTTGAGGCTGCTCTTTTCCAAACAAGGAAAGTGAATGGTGACTGAGGCTCTCAGCCCTAAATTCTGCCTAAAATCTATATTTGTGTTCCATGGAAGAAAGAACTTTAACTAAAAGGGTTAGTTCACCCAAAAAAATATCTTTCTTTCTTTCTTTTGATACTTTAGAATATACTTTTGTTGATATTGCTCTTTTCCCCATACAATCAAAGTGAATAGTGACTGAGACTAACATCTACTTTTGTGAAAGAAAAAAGTAATATGGGTTTGGAACACATGAGGGCTAGTAAATGATGGCAGAATTTTTATTTTTGGGTGAACTATATTTTAAATTTAACTTGATTATCCTGTGAAAACTTGTGATATACAATACAAGACCTGACATCAGAAGTTCATAAAACATTTTTTTTAATTATTTGAAAAGTCGACTCATATTAAGAAAAATTGGAATTTGCGAGCATTTGCATTTTCATTTTTTTTTCGCAACTTATTCAGTGTTTTGTTCTGTGCATGGGGTGGCTGAGTGCTGCGAGAGCTAGACTGGTTATTTTTGTTTGACAAGCAGATGACATGATCCTTAATTGCTGAGTTGTCACGTTCCAGCAACGCGGCTTCATTGTCCTGCGAATCTCTGGTATTTCTATTCGGCAACAATGCTTTTTAAATCTCCCTTTATACAGCTCTGCCAAACGATGTCATGCGGACTTACTTTTCTGTGCTCTCCATTATGTCATCCACTAGCCATTCTCGAAAAAAAAGTCCCCCCTCTCTCACTTTTTATCCGTCTCTTCTGTGAGCCCCACTCATATGAGACAATGTCTTATGACAATGGCAGAGCCTAATCTCCATGTCAAAGCAATTTTCATTCCCCAGTGAACAGCCTGCTATCATTTTGTAATGTTTTGTTTCTTATTCTAAAAGAATTAAGAGGGTGGTCAGGGGGCTGGAGTAAGTCGTCACAGGGGCCGGGGGTCCTTATCTCAGTGTCTGAAAATTTGGACTGTGCATTTCGCTGCGCAGATCAAGCGGAAAAAAGAACCCCCTCGAGTTCAGTAGATCCTAATAGGTTTAACTTCTATTGAAACCAGGGTAACTGTGAGATCAGATAGCCTTGCCTCTTCGTTTCTTTCTTTTCTTCTTTCTTTTCAAACCTCTATTTGTGCTTGCTGTTAGGCTGAAAGAAGGTAGAGGCGACACACAGGCCAAATGTATAATTCCAGAATAGGTTAAGTGTATGTTTGAACTTTTACAGACTGATGTCTTTGGATGATGACTTAATCAAATGGTGAATTATGGGAGAAGAAACCTAGCAGTAATTATCCTCCCTTTTGGGGAAACCTATCAGCCCACCGTGGCTTCTGAGTTTGTCTCCACCTTGGGTTCGCTGCTGTGAAGTCTCGTTCAAGTCATTATCTTAAATGTGCAAGCATGGAGACAAGTTTCTACATGGTAATTACATGTACCCTCAGAAAACAAGGCCATTCTCCCCCCTCTTTGTTCTTTGTCCTTCCTCTTCTTCTTTTTTTTTTCCTCGTTCTCTCTCTCCTCAGCTGTCATCTAAACAGAGGCCTGCATGTTCTTATGGCCACAGATAGATAAGTGTTCACTGTTGGTTTTTGATTAATGCTCTTTGAGGGGTTGGAAGGGGAGGCAAAGGCAATGAAGGCTTGATGAACACCCGTAATGACAAAAAGCAGGAGACTGCATGTCAGAGAAGCCAACAGAAAAGCCAGCCGGATTTATAGCTTTTAACTTGGCTTCATTCAACTCAGCTGTCCTGTACATTCACACTTTTGGCAGCCGTAGTTTTCGCACACACATGCATGTACACACATAGCTGTGCACACACACACACACACACAAGAACCAAAGGCTGTCAAACAGGTCATTTGCTAAGGTCATAGGGCAAGTACACAGGGCAAACTGAGTCCTGTGTATTTACTGATCTAGGATCAGGTGCTCCAAATATAGCTGCGAAGGCCAGTCCTGAGCTGCCAAGCTAACCTGTTCAACTAGAGCCATTTAGCGAAAACAGCTGTCTTTAATGGCTAACTTGTTGCAATGTTTTTATTTGATTTTTTTAAATTTTTGCGCTCATTTTCACCCGTTACTTGATAATTTACTTCACATGATTATTAATGTGGGAAAAAAGCCCTGAGGCATATCAGAATTAACTCCGCTACTTGATATGTAAATTTGCTGTCACTGCATTACAGGCTATTGACACAATTATAATTTCATCTACTCGAGCCTGAACTGTTTGCATTTGTGCACAACAGCAAATATCTACACCGACCATGTAAGCCTCGTTAAAAAAAAAAAAAAAAACCCTGACCAATCTGTCTCAGCTGCCGGTATGTTTGCTTACCAATCATCCTCAAGGACAATGTGAAGTAAACACGTATGTGGAAACAAATGTCTTATCTGTTGCATTGACATTTAAGGGTCTCACAGGCTAACCAGATTAGAGGTTAGTCACACTTGAATTTATTAGTTTTCAGTGAAAATATTGAATTTTGGAGTTATTTGCAGAAAAAAAACTACCTACACAAGTGTATACATGCTGTTGTTACCTTAAGGAGGTATATCTACTTGATCTAACCAATACAATTTACTTAAGTCGGTGTAACCTAATGATGGCAGGTTTTTTGAGTTACATTAGATATTTTTTTAATGTTAACTTACAAAACATTTTTAAAGTGTAACTTGTAAACCTAAAAAATGTGCCTCATGTGGTATTAAATTAACTTGTTTTATTCAAGTCAAAAATGTTATTTAACATCACTAAATCCACTTGAATAAATTAGGTCACACCAACTAAATGAACTCCAATGGTTAGATTGGGTAGAAATCGCAGATGACCACTTTTACAGTGTACTCCCTGATTATAAAATTCATCTTGTATTTTGGCAGCAATAAATCCTACAAGTTTCTCTATTTCTCCCTTACAGTTCAATCGCTGCATCACATCTCAGCTGATCAAGTGGTTCAGTAACTTCCGTGAGTTCTACTACATCCAGATGGAAAAGTTCGCCCGACAGGCCATCAACGATGGTGTGGCAGGATCAGAAGAGCTGAGCATCAGCCGTGACTGTGAGCTTTTCCGCGCTCTCAACATGCACTACAACAAGGCGAACGATTTTGAGGTGAGCCTTCGTCCGATGGTTCTCTGAGTGTGTGTGTGTTTGTGTGTGTGTTCAGTGTATGTTTTATGCTACTAAGCAACTGCATTCACCTTATCTGGCTTCATTTTGTGACCGGGTGAGATTCACACAGCGATGCATAAGGTATTATTCTGACTCCTTTCCGTGAATGTTAGAACAGTTCAAAACATTAAAAGTAATGCAGCTAAATGATCTCTTTATATGATTAGACAATGAACGGCAAGCTGTTCATTCTACAAACCCCAACCCCCACGCCCCTGTACTCCTGGGGTGTAGAAGTGAACAAGTATTTTGCTCTTTTTTTGTCTGAAACACAGTCATGCATCTGTCTGTTTGATGAGGCAAACAGAGAGCAATGCTTCAGGCCCAAGTGTCCTTGTCAAATACAATTTGCCGAGCTCACATTTACCGCTCAGCTCACTATCAATATCTGCCCACTGGGACTATGGTCATTCAAACACTATCCTTACAACATCATCATCATTTAGCTGACTATTAGCAAAAATCTACCACCCCTCCCCCTTCCCTCCCTTTCATTTAGTTCAGGTCAATGCCAAGGTTTATTGTGATTGCAGGTACGGAGAAGGCAGTGTGCCACACCTTTGCAACCAGGAACATATTTAGGGACATGATCCATATTTTCATACATAAATGCAAGATTTGCATAGCTGTGGAAGAAAGTGCATGGCACCATGAATAAGACTGTTGTTGGAAGAGAAGTAGAACCGAGGGAGAGATTGTTTTGCATATCAAGAGCCACAAAGGCTGCGCAGGTGTACATGCAGGACTGTCTGAAAGACTTTCCCAAATGCTCATTTTCCATGCAAGGAAAACTCGATCTTTAATGCAAATTTCAGCAAGAAAGCCGGCACGGTCTGTTCCCTTTTTTCCTGTTGGGTTGGCTTGCGTGTCTTGTCTAGCGTGAGACAATATCCCACAGTAATTACATGCAGCAGCAAGAGGTCACACAACTTCAGTGTTTTTTTTTTTCTTTAACCTTTTGCGGTGCAAAGGGACACTTCATGCTGAGGCTTTTTGTACTAAATTTTCTCTTCTCCACCTGTCAGACTGAGGCATGATATTGGAACCCTCGCCGATTCAGCAAGTCGCTCTTTCTGCCAAATTTAGCATCATCAAAGTTCCACCTTGCTAGCTCCTCCTGAATGAATATACCCTCTGTTGTGCTGATCGTTTGATGTTAATCTAGTCTGTCAATGTGCACCAGTAATGTGCTTCCTCCTCCTTTGAGACTTTCTTTTTTGTAGTTAGGCCCTGTCATTTCTCTCTCTTTCCCTCTCTTTCATTCCACTTCCTTTCGCTGTTCTTGTGTCTTTCATCCTCTTCGAATGTACTCGCCCCTCTCTTTCCCATTACAAACTTTTTAATGACATAATTGTCACATTGCTCATGGTGGAATGAGCAGAGGCTGTAATTAAAGGAGCTTTATTAATTGCCTTCAATGCACTTGTGTTGTGATCACCAAGCTTGCTGTTTTCTTTCAAGTTGTTTATCCTTCATCCGGCTCCTCCTCCACCATACTGTCTAAATGCACCATCGTTTCTCTCCTAATTACTGCTCTGTTTTTCTTCGCTGGACAATGCAACAAATGAACACAATCAAGGACATTTGCATAGACAAAGCCTGAGATGTCCGAACCCTGAAAGGTTCCCAAAGCAGACGAGTTTCCTCTACTTAGTCTCTGATAGAGCTGCCAGAAATGTGTTCAAAGTGTTATCTCTTAGCTAAAGGTGTTTCTGTATGTACTAACCAGACATGATCACACCTAACAGGCCTGATTAACTGCCATTTGGGAACATTATTTGTTATCCTTCCAAGCTAAATAGTTGCATCAAAATAATTTTTTATTGAAGGAATAGTTCATCCAAAAATGATAAGTCTGTCATTATTTGTCATGGCAAACCTGTAACTTCTTACTAATTAACTGCTATAATGTGAGTCTTTTGAAGAAGAACAATAAAATATTGGGCATTATTCCCCAAAAAATCTTCCCCTCCACTGCAGCTTTTAAATCTCATTTTCCTATCCGCATATTCGAAATGGTGCATCGCATTTGGTGGCAAAAGTTTGGTGACACACGAAAACCAGTTGCGTTTTGGCCTCAGTGACATCAACACACAGGGGTAAAGCATGCGCAATCAGCGCTGAGTATTTAAATTAAGTCATTGTCATTCCTTTCCGTATAAACACGTCTCCTTTCTATGTAAATTGGCTCATTATAAATTGTGCTTCATGTACAAAACTCTGTGGTATTTGACTGGTGCAATTAACATCATGCTATTACCACCTGAGGAAAGCAGGTGGTAAACTGAATTTTATCTCTAAAATGTTTGTGTACATTTTTGGCAATCATAGCAGCAGTAGTTCATCAAATAATGATCAAATGATGAAGACGAGTGTTACAACCTGGCATGCGTATATGTAGATGTGTGGTGTAGTCAAGCGCACTTACGGCTTGTTAAAAATATGATTTAGGAGTCCGGATCACATCAGTGGAGTGATCATTTTAGTCGGCTGCATCCTCTGCTATATAGCACTCCAAACCGGAATGCAAAATTGGAAATATCACTGTGCAAACTGCATTCAGCTCAGATTTTTAGAGTACATTTGTGCTATTGCCTGATCTGCATAATTACTTTAGTAAATTTGGTGCTAAACCAGTGCAAACAGCGCACAATTCTTAGTGAATTCCCCCCAGAATTTAAAAAACTAAACACAAACACAAATTACTCTTCAGAGTTTCGGTTGAAGGGATGATTATCAGCGCATAACCATTTTATATTCTTTCTGTGGAAAGAATATGGCTTCAGCAGGCTTATGCAGCACACACGTTGCATTGCCTACATTTATGGTGATTTTTTGGTGCTTTTTATTCATTTTGGAGCCATGGTATTTATCAACTACCTTTTATTGAAAATAATCGTGATTCTCCAAATTTTCTCCTGGTGTGTTTCTTGAAAGAGATAACAGTATACCTGTTTGGAGCAACAATTTTTTATTTAATTTTTGGATGAACTATTCCTATAAAATCTCAAAAATGTGGCAGAGCACTGGATAGTAAAAGGGAACACAGAAAGCGAACACCTGTTAATTCCTGAAGCACAAAAAAGCATTGTTAGTCAAAGTGGCATTTCCTGGCCCTGCAATTGTGACATCTGGTTCTCAGAAGCCATCTTCACACTTACTGTATCACATCACAGGCACCATTGAAGAGTTCTAAGAGGGGTGGGGTCCATGGGCTCCACTGGGATAAGGAGACATTTTTATGACAGCTCTGGGAAGGTCTCATCTTTCGCCCACAAAATAGTTCAAGGCTCTTCTGTCAAACCCCCCTGAATGTCCTCCCCCTAACTTTGCCTCAGACCTGCCTTGTCATAAGTCCTCGTACCCTCCTCCCATGACCATCTGAGGAGAGCATAGAGGAGGCTTAGTCTCTCCCTCTTTCTTTGGTCCCTATTCCCTGTGATCTCTGAGCCTTTTTGAAAAAGTGTTGGTGGCCGTACAGCCACAGCACACTCACACAGACCTCCTTTGACTTCAAGAGCTTGTCTTGGTATCTTTGAGGTATTAGGTGTCCATGCCTATTCACATATTTTATGAATGAAAGTTTGGGACTTGAGTAAATTTCCATTGTTTGCTTTCCTATATTTCCCACTCATTTATTAGTACTTGTTTTGCTCCCTTAAAAAGATTGCAAGATAGCATTATCAAAAGAATACTTAAAGATAAAGTGCACTAAAGTGCAGTGGTGTCACCAAACACAATTGCAAAAATATAATTTTTTTAAATAGGTTTCCTGAACACTCCCCCTCTCTTGCATTGTATAGACAAACAGGTTGTCCCACCCCAAATTCATGCCATTGGTGGAGCCAATGATGCAGGTTGGAATGCTCAAATACTTCTCAGGGGACTCAACCAACAAATAACTTACAGTTGTCTCTGCATATTCAGCTGGGATAGGATAAAGTATTTTAACTTAAAACATTTTACACACATCACCTTTAAATATCTACAAGACAAGCAGTACCATTCTACCATTCAAAAAAGATGAATTATCAAACATCCAACATGTCCCCCTCTTACCCAGGTTTCCCTTTTCTTTTGTTTCTTCTCTCATTTTCTCATTTATGTCTGCTGCTCCTCTTGTCCATGCCTGGTGTGACCTACCCCAAAGGCCTTCATTATTAATTGTCCTTTGGAGACAGGGAAAAGTTCAAAGACTGTGCGGATGCTCCCTTTACTGTGACCGTCTATTGTCTAACATTCATCTCCCTTTACCCTTGTTCCAGGAGTGTATTATCTCCCCTGCCTCATGAGAAAAGAAGGTTATCAATAAGAGTGTAGAGAGCTGCCATCGTGGCTGCCAGGAGGTCCTGGCCTCCCAAGTCCACACACGACTCCCCACAGAGGGCTAGTTTACTGCTGTTTATCTCTGTGCTTCTAGCTTGTGCCACGCTACACTAGCACATCTTAGGAACAGGCTCTGGTTTCACTTCTTCCTCTCTCTGACCTCACTCTGACCTGCGCTGTGGTCTGCCAGCTCACCTCACGCTCCCATTATAACGCAACTCAAAGCTATGGACAATGCTACGAGATAACGGTGGATGTTTAAAGGATAAATATGTGATAACTTTAGCCTAATATTTTGGTTTTATATACTGTAACATTGTAGCATGCTATAATTTATCAACCTCTTAAATCTGATTTTCTTTCCGAACAAAAACTAAACATGACATTTGTGCTTGAAGGGAATTACAACAAAGCAATTTACTTCAGTAGATTCTGGTGGACATCTACAAGGCCACCTAGCTTATGCACATATATTTGTCCAATCATTTCCAGTTTAGATTTAAAGGTGTAGTGTAAGTTTTTCAATGTTAAAAGATTTTATCCTATCCCAGCCTAGTATGCAGAGACAATTAAAAGTACAAAATTCATAGGTTGTAAAATACATGCACAGTTATATTCAAGGTTTTTGTGCAGTCGAGCAACAGTCTTGACACAATGCATAATCAAATATTTGAAGGAAGAACATCAAATTTGCCGGATTAAACACAAATCAGTAGTCACCTTTGTTTTCCAGTGAATGTGCACCACCAGTTTTGGAGAGTTGTGGTGCACTTTGCTGTAGTCTGTTAGTCCAACTTTTCAAAAATCTAACTAGTACATATTATAGTCGGACAAAAGCATTTACATTACATTATTGTTTGAGTCCGACTGAAATCATACTTTTAAAGTGCATGTAAATGTAGTGACTGTGGTTCTGTGGTGCTGTTAAATATTGCTCTGTTTGTCTGAGCATTCAAACCACCTTGACACAGCAACATTGTTTCAACTAATGGTGTGAGTTTATGTTGAGACTACAACTGTTAATACAATCCATGGCAGATGGGGAGCATTTAGGAAATCTATAGTAACTATTTTTGCAACAAACAGTTAAAAACTTTATATTACACTAATGCAGCAGAAATTAATTGCACACTTTGAAATTGATAATGCTTCAATTACGTAAGATTTTAATCTATTGTGAACATTTTAAGCAGATGTTCCGATAGCAAAAGTATATAAATGTCCTCTCAGATGAAACATCTAAGTGGTGAATGAAACTGGAGAGAAGCCTCAAAGACATAGTCTGACTTGGTGCCCCATTGTATGGCAAGCTCACATGCAGCTGGGATGGCACCCCTCACAATAAGTGTTCTGTGGTGATCCCTGAGCCTGTCATGTGATATCGAGAGTCACTCTGGTCAGATGATGCAGACTATTGTCTTCAAGGGCTCTTGGGTCACAATCATCTTCCTCTGTCTAATTAGATCATACTGTCTTATGGACTGACACTTACAATCACGACATTTTACTGTAAAAACCAGTATATTTGTAGAATATTTTGACAAAAAATATGTCAAATTACAAATGTAAACATTAGAACAATTGCAAAAATACTACTAATAATACAGTTTTTAAAAAATACTTATAGTATACTTTCATTATTTGACAGTAAAATAACCTCCATTGGTTTAGCGTTGCGCAATTAAATTTAACAGGCTCATATTGCATATATTCAGTGTTGAATCAATTCATCATTGAAGAGCTGATTGACAGGACACTATAATGTGTTTCCTCTTTTTCACTACCGCTTTGCTATAAATGTCATGCTTAGCAGCTTGCTGTCACACTGAACTGTCCCCAGCCGAACATAATAGAGCTCTATGAAAACAAACTCCCGTCATATTAGCTTAGTTATTACCATGCTTCACGTCAGAGGAGCCCCAGTAATCTAGTTATAGGACGACACTTGGCTTCTGTTCCCAATGCGCCAACCGACAGAATAAGCCTTCACACTCGTTATGTCTTAATCGAATGCACTGTGTTGCACTTTAGGCAATCTTTTAACATTAGACAGGCTATGTTTAACATTAATCATGTTTGAAATAGGCCTAATACTTCTCCTGGAGATGAAAAATCTTCCCATTTGAGGAGATAACCATTCCGTGTTATCTGTAGTTTATTCCCATATCTCTGTTGATGAGATCACTAGCAGGGGCTGTGTGATTTCTTCTCATGCTGCTCTTGTGGGAACTGAACTTCCTTGGCGTGTTGGTTAATCATTAGTGGAGGTGACCTGGAGAAATGTACAGTACAACACATTACATCCAATGGCCTTCACTGTACTTTGCAAAGAACAGCATAATCAGTGCCATCAAATTTGCATTAAAAAAGTATTTTCTACTGTTCGTTAATAGCACAAATAGCAATAAGAAGTTGTAGTTATCTACATATTCAATGCACATTTTAAATTAATTCTATATTTATTTTTACCCTTAATGTCTGGTAATGGCAGTTCAAAGGGACTTAAAGCCAAACTGCTGTAGGCACACTATATTCCCTATTACTCAGAGAAACAGAAACAGATAATAGATAAGTGTGTGTGATGCTTTCAGGCAATGTTTTTTTTCCAAGCAAAATGACTTATTAATGGTCACTAAGTTGCACAGAGGGATCTCTGAGCCCTGTAGACTTCAGCACCAGCCAAAGGAAACTATTACACATCCAAGCTTTGATTCAGAAATCATCACAACATAAATCATTAATTTGATTTCATTATAGAACATCTTGGAAGAAAGTACTGCTAAGGGGTATTTTTGGACTAAGTACACAGAATGAACTTGACCGTGTTTCACTAACAAGCATCATATGCTCCCTGCCCTAAAGTGACATTGTGCTGCTGAATATCCACTTCCTTTAATTGCCTCTCAGCATTAAATGGTGGCTGCCATGGGCTGGAATTTTGTTGTCATGAAGGGACCTGTGACAGAACATAAACAGTTCTTTAAGTAGTTCCTAAAGGGCCTGCTAGCTCACTAGAACTCCTTCCTCCTAAAGATAAGTTTCCAGAGTGGCACAATCTGAGAAATGCCTGCCAGTGTGTGTCTTTATAGCTCTCTACAAATAGCTCTTGATGGAAAGTTATTTGACGGACACGATGGGCTTCCTTTATTCGCCCAGACTCTATCCATATTCTCCCATGTCACCTTGTGTGCAGTCTGCTCAGTGACACTACTTGTGATTATGTCATTATTTTGCACCAGGGGGTTCGAACACATCTGTAGCACTCGTGCATGGCTTTCTCCAAACCCTGGCATGTCTCCCAACCACCACCCTGTCTGTCTCTCCCTCCCTCTTCTTGTCATTAGTCTCGGTGCCAGATCCTTTCTTCAGCCAGACAAGAAAGACCCAACTCCAAGCTGCCTTTTTCCTCCTCCTGCCTGCTCCCGTCCTTAGGCCATTCTGCCCTCCCTCTCCCTCCTCCCTCTTCTCCAGATGTCCCTCTTTCTCTCTTTCCCTCCCTCAAACACTCTCTTCTTTCATGGGGTTCAACTGCAATTTGAGACAAATGACTTCATAACCTTAAGCCCAAGCAGACCTGAGCCCAGACCCTCCTCTAGGTCAGAGACCTACTGCCCCTGAATTTGAAGTGCACATGTCATTGTGGCATTGTTTGCATTAGTAAACGCAATGATATAGACCATAGTCAGGGTAGACACTATATTTAATATTACGTTAAAATGAAAGCTAGGCTGTGAGGAATAAACAGGTAGTCTGTTCAGTAGGTTGTACAGTCTTAGGGGCCATTTACACAAAATGCTTTCATGCATTTAAAACAGCTAAAAAGAGTGCAACATAATGGAACAAACTCCATAGTTCTCAAAGTTTTTAAAAGTTGAGCTGAATTTGTCATGTTGTCAAAAAATGTGCCGATCATGCTCAAGACGCTACAAAACAGAATTGCAACTGTGGAAGATGTCCATCTAGTTCATGTTTACATTGAAAAACAGTTAAAACCAGTGCAGGCGGACATAAGAATGTGTCCTGTGTGAACAGCCTCTTAAAGTCCTAGGCAGATGCAGATAGTAACACACTACATATAGTCCGTTACATTTACTTGAGTACATTTTTGGAGAAAATACTCATACTCGAATAAATTTCTAATGAAAATGTGTAACTTTTACTCCGTTACAATGGGCAAAGTTCCTTCCGTTACATTACTGGTTTTAATTAAATACGTTTTAATAAATGCATCATTTATTGAGAGATTTTTGAATGGGACTTTTACGACAGCGGAAATTTACAGTTGCGCTCTGTCACTCGAGTCCAGTTCATGACTGCAGCAGCAGCAAGCGCACCAAACAAACACTGTCATCATGCAATGCCTTCATTTTACACCAAGACAAGTGGATATTTCAAAATTAGAATTGCAGCTCCAACTTAAGAAAACTTGTTGTGGTGAGTTTGGCAATTGTGATACATGAGCGTGTCTGTGTTGTGGTGATGATCATTTTCAGGGTGATTCTGTAACTGTGGACTCTTATGACCTCAGTTTCTAAGTATACATTTTTATATCAGTGCTGAAATGTATCAGTGCCTACTGTATAAATACATATAAACATCCGCATTAAGTGTAAATGCCTTTTGCTATGCCTATCGCGTGTGCGTGACTACTGGAGCGCATCTCTGTGCGTGCACACTGCACAGCAACTTTGCGTTTGACAGATGCGGCGCATTTCTCTCATGGACAACAGAGAACAAGCTCTGACCTTAAATAAGCCTAACATGCTTCCAAATACAGAGATAAGGTGCAGTTTACCCTTACTGTACAGAACTAATGATCTAAATTCTTTCTACACTGAAAATATTGTAACTGAACTAAGAATCCATTCAGGACTTTAAAAAGCTGTGAAATAGCGGAGGTAGCCATTAATAATGATATTGTTTCTTTTTACTCAGCATTATATATGATTGGTCCTGTGGGATATCGTTCACGTTTTTCACCGTAATAATTACTAGAAACTGGTTTCCAAACTTCTCTTCTAATTGACAGATTCGTCCAAATCTGACAAACATCCTTAAAGTGATAGTTCAACCATAAATTAATGTTCTGTCATTATTTTCCCACCCTCATGTTGTTCCAAACCTGCGTGACTTTCTATATTTTGTGGAACCTAAAAGATGTGAAAGAATGGAAAAAAAACATGCAATGAAAGTAAATGGTGACTGAGGATAACATTCTGTCTGACATCTCCTTAATTGTGTTGCATTGAAGAAAGAAAGTCATACAGGTTTGGAACAACATGAGGGTGAAAGATGAAATCATTTCCAATAATAATAATAATGATGTAATTACTATTATTATTATTCTGTAATACATGTTAAATGTGTATTATGTAATAGAATATTGGAGATTAAAGGTCCATTATGTTACATATGAATGTAACTAGTTATTCGCCACTTGAGTATTCTTTTAATCTGATACTTTTTTTACTCTTGCTCAAGTAATTATTAACATAATTACTTTTACTTCTACTTGAGTAATTCTTTTTTTCAAGTAATTTTACTTTTACTTGAGTACAGTTTTTGGCTACTCTACCCACCTCTGTTCCTAGGTCATGTCATCTTGTCCACTTGAAATTGTTTGGAAAAATGTATTTTCAATGTAGCATTGGCGGAACAATTGGACTGTACTTCACAACCTCGTTTTTATTCATATCTAATTAAATATGGTGTCAACCCTGACTAATGTCCATTATGGTTAAAAAGTATTGCACTCATGTAGGTGGCAAATAAGACTAGGCATAATCAAAGTTCTTGATTAATAAGCTTGTTTCATGGTTGTTTTCTGTGGAAAAAAAAACAAACCACCAAATAACCTTATTAAAGGTGAGTGCAAATATAGCTGCTCACACTATGTGCCAGAGTGCCTTGAGAAATGGGCATATGGTGCTTGCTCAAATTTTCTTAAGTATGAAAAATAGTTTTCATCAAGGCCAATGCAGAATCAGCAGCAGCGTGCGTATGTTTGTCCAGCACTTGCAACGAGAACCTGCACCGTGCTTCAAGGTTGCCAGGACAGTTTGTGAGGCTCAGTTGCATCACAGTGGGTTTTGAAAGAATCTTTATCAGAGAGGGAAACATGCAATCTGTTTGCCTGATTGACACTTCAGCCAAGAGTTTATCAAACTGCAAGGTTTTGCTTTCTATGTGCTATTGATTAGCTGGAGCTGAATGACTAGCGTTCCATTAAATGTTTCTTGTTTAATGGGATGTTGTTCTTTTAAGTTCAGTCTAGTACCCTGACTCTAGGCAAGGAATGATAGAGGGAGAAACTTGGAGGGAGTGAGTGAGGGGGTGGGTGGCGAGTGGAGAGGACTCTTATCCTTTCAGCCCCCTGGCCTTGAGACTTTTTTTCTCTCTGTCAATCCATTATCTCTTGAAAAAAAACCTCAACCTCCTGCACTGCCTTCCTGCCTGTAGATGTTTAGATGTCTAATTCTTACTCCCACACACAATGTAAGTTAATTTCCGAAATGTTTATTTAAAAGAAAATTCAAATAATTTATTTAAATATTTATTACTGGCTATTTTTTGTTATTATATATAAAAACAGATGACAAAAAATTAGAATGTTTTATTGTATAATACATTTTAAATGCACAAATTCCATTACAAATTGAACTTTTTAGGAGCCACAATTGTAGTGAAAGGGAAGTGTTAATTTTGCAGATTTAAAACTTCAGGTCGATATGGGGAAATGGCAAATATAATAAATAAGTATTCTTAATCGGTGCATATTAGTCAATTTACTTTAAAGGGTTAGTTCACCCAAAAATGAAAATTCTCTCAGGATTTACTCACCCTCATGTCATCCCAGATGTGTATGATTTTCTTTCTTCTGCAGAACACAAATTAAGATTTTTAGAAGAATATTTCAGCTCTGTAGGCCCATTCAATGCAAGTGAAAGGGTGCCAACATTTTGAAGCTCCAAAATCCACATAAAGAGATCATAAAGTAATCCACATGACTCCAGTGGTTAAATCCATGTGTTCAGAAACTGTATGATAGATGTGGGTGAGAAACAGATCAATATTTAAGTCATTTTTTGTCATATATTCTCCTCCCTGCCCAGTTGGTGGCGATATGCACGATGACTGTGAATCACCAAAAACAGAAGAAGGAGAAAGTGAAGGAAAAATAACTTAAATATTTATCTGTTTCTCACCCACACCTATCATATAGCTTCAGAAGATTTGGATTTAACCACCAGAGTCATCTGGAGAACCTTTATGTTGCCCATATGTGGAATTTGGAGCTTAAAAATGTTGGCACCCATTCACTTGCATTGTATGGACCTACAGAGCTAATATATTCTTCTAAAAATTGTTATTTGAGCTCAGCAGATGAAATAAAGTCATACACGTCTGGGATGGCATGAGGGTGTGTAAATGATGAGAGAAGTTTCATTTTTTGGTGAACTATTCCTTTAAGGTCAAATATTATATCAAGAATAATGCTGGATCATGAACATTGAAACTAAATATATTAGACTTGTGAGGTACTTTTGCTCTTAGACAATCTCTGAGAAATCTTACTGGCCTGCAGGTGAATTTATCACCTTTGACTTGATGGCTTGGCCTGAGCAAATACAAGCAGTGAGATACAGCAGCTCCAAACAGAGCCAAATATCAAACAGGAGCCGCAATGAAAGGGAAAGTAGACTCTTCCCCTTTAATGATTAACTCAGGTGAGGAAACCAGGACTTTCCTCCCAAGGAAAAACTCCAAGCAGGGACACAGAGTCAACGAGGGCTTTCAGTTCCCCACGCTTGTGGCCTTGTGAGATACAAAAGTTTCACAAACCGTGTCTTCTCTGCTGCACTTGTCCATGACATTTCCCACACACATATTCACTCACCCCTCCTTCCCCTACCCATGTAGTCCTTGATTTGTATGGCAGTTATCAGGAGGTAAGTCTCTCCTCAATCAATATTTGCCCAACAAACAGAGTAGATTTGGGGGCAGTTTGTTTAGAAGGTCCAAGTGCACACACAGTGGGGTGAATGAATGCTGGTTGAAGTACCAGGGCCACTGATCATGACTACTCTACACGTCTCTCAATCTGGCCCCCTCACTTTCACCTCTTGTTTTGTGTTTCACAGTGGAGGGGAGATATAATATCCCTCTTTTCATAAGACGGTCTCTCTATCCTCTCATCTTTGGCAACAGCAGAGCTTAGGGAGCAGTTCTGACAGAAAATAGATCAAGCTGTGGGGCAGGAACTCTTATTCATAAAGATACTCAAATAAATGATAGAAAAACTCCTTCTTAAGTGATTTTTAGTGATGCAGAGGGCACACGTTCAAATGTATGACCAATGCAAATTAGATTTTTGTTATTATGCGTCTTCTAAACTTAGTCTTAAAGGGGACATATTATGCCCCTTTTTATACAATGTAATATAAGTCTCAGGTGTCCCCAGAATGTGTCTGTCAAGTTTCAGCTCAAAATAACTCACAGATCATTTATTCTACCATGCCTTTATACCCCTGTTTTGTAGCCCTGTTCCAAACAGGCTGTTTTAGTGTCTGTAGCTTTAAATGCAAAGGAGCTGGAATTGGACTGTGCCTTTCCTGCTGGTGAAATGGAAACCCCTGTGACAACAATGCAGGAGAAATTAAACAGTTAAATATCTATAAATAACACGGAGAAAAGTCAATTATCTTACTGTATTGTGCATAACAAAGGTCGAGTTATGAAATATGAAAAACAGCTATAGTTATATACAGCTATAGTCGAAAATAATAGTTTTTGAAATAATGACCGGTTTTATTATACGGAAAATCTTCATTGCATGACCACTCAAGCAGGACTGTGGAGGATGCCAATCAGTTTATATCATAACCGAAACAGAGCTACAGCTTCATTGTTATGGAATAAGGTAGTTAGGGACTAGTTGCTACGTTACACAAAGCACAATGTTTTCACAACAAGCGTTTTTCACGCAACGTGTAAACAAGCAAGTTTAGAAAGCCAAATTGCAAACATTAATAAAGTATAAAGTGTGAAACTTATGACTTGGGTCACAGAGAGTTGGTATCGATCCATCCTTGATCCTTAGCTTTGAAGCAAATCCAGCCTTGTGTTGACCATCGTTGATGAAGCAGTCCGAGTTAGCACAAGCGGCTCTAGTGAGGAGATAAATATGGTGGACTGTGCGATTCTCGCTCAGGTTTTAATGAGGACAGATCTAAGCTCCTTGGGCGGATCTCTTCGCCAGCCGTGGGCGGTACCTTTCCCCTTTTGACGTCATAAGGGGCTGCAAACCTGAACGGCTCATTTGGAGACACTGTTTTTTATTGATGGGGACAGGAAAGAAATGATGGTCTTTTACCATATTTTATGGCTGTCTACACACACTGGGGACACATAATTATGTTCAAAAACAAATAGCATAATATGTCCCCTTTAAAGTGATACACCCAAAAATAAAATGTTGTCATCATACACTCACCCTTAACATGAGCCTTATATTTCACTTTGTGTTCCATAAAAGAAAGAAAGTTTGTAAAGAGTTTGGAACAACATGGGTGAGTAAATGATTACAGAATTGTCTCTTTAGTCATTTACATTGTTGCATTGACATTATGATATTAATGTTACGCATTAACACAGATTGCAAAGTGATGGTCGGAACTTGGAACTGCTGGAAGTAATTGAGACATCACTTACGCTTTCGCACTTTCACAACATTCAGAGCCAAGAACCGAAACGATGTGTAACAGCAAACACAAAACACAGCAGTCACTGATACGTGTAGTGTTTCCTTTATTAGTTATCATTTTCTCAGAGGGCACTGCGAACCATTTAAACCATTCTCTCCATATTTTTCCTCTCAACCTGACTGAATCAGGAGTCCTAAAGAAGGCATATGAAATATTGATGTGGAATTGTCTGCCGTGCGATTCAGCTGTGTTTACCGCACAGCAGAGTGGCCTTAGAGGCTTAGCCTACACAATAGCCGTAACAAAAGAACAACAGCTGATCCATGTGAGGCGAGAAGGTGACAAAACAGTTAAAGCATGCTGCTGGCTATGGGCAAGCAGTCAGCAGATGCAGACAAAAGGGTTTGTGACAAGAATAACTCTCCCTCACCCTCTCTCTCTTTTCCTCTCTCAGTCTCTGTCTCTCTCTCTCTCTCTATCTCTATCTATCTATCTCTCTCTTTCCAAGGCAAGCAGTCAAGAGGATCCAAAATACCAATACCCTTTTCTCCTTGACATTGTCTTCTTCCCCAGTCAGCATTTTACTGCCCTTTTATGGTAAAAAAAAAAAAAAAAAAAAAACGAGTTGGAGAAATTCCTCACAGGAATATACTTAGCCATGCAGCACTCCTTGGCATTACCCTATGTTAAAGTCATTGACGATACAAAGGAAGCAGATTTTGACTTGAACATGTCCTGGGTCATAACTACATATAGACATTGAGAGGAACACATCCTTCCCAATATTCAGATTGGGGTTTGATTAATACAAGTTTTTTAATCACAGATTCTTAAACTTTTGCATTTGGTCCCCCCATTCTTGAAAATTAGATTTCATCCTTGATTGTATCTCAGCCAAAAATGCTAAATGGATATCTAGCTATAAAATCTTCGTATTAGCAATAAACAGGTGTGCACACCTGTACTGACTCCCTTAGAAGTTGAGAAAGGCACCCCTCTCGGTTTGTTTCCTTCTTTCCACTTTCAACATTATTCAGTTGTTTTCCAGAGAGCTGCTGGCCATTGTCGAAGGGGGCGGGAGACTTACAAATGGTAAAAAATGGGGAAAAGGGTATGTTGAGAGTTGGGGTGTTGGGAAAGGTTGGGTTTCTATAACCTTTGTAATCTCCCCTCCCTCTCTTCACTTTTTCTTTCTCACCCCCTCCATTCCATGTGACATTCATTCATCAGCCAAGTGCATTTGGCAAGCCCTTCGCCTATGAGCGCCATCCCAGTGACCACTAACCTTGGTATGTCCTGACACTCATGATGAGTATCTGCAGGACACAGAAGGCAAGCAGGCTGCTATGTCAGGCCTTTATTGTGTAGTGCCGAGGCTGGGGACAGTCAGCATAATCAAACAAATGACCCCTGAAGGCTGTGCCCCTCGGGGAGGGAGAAGGAGAAGGAGACAGAGCTCTGGCCAAAAGCACTTGGGCAGGATTTTTTTATCTCCTCTTCTCTTCCCCCTCCCTCCCTATGATCTTGCCCCAGGAGAAAGAGTGGAGGAGGGGAGAAATTACTGTACTGCACTGTACAAAAATGTCACCCGTTCGAGACAGACAGAGTTTGAGCACAGCATAAAAGGGAGGTGTAGCTAATCAAGCCATTAGCTACACTCCGGTGAATCATAACATCTAGTTTAACACCATTTATAAGTTCCGTATTTATAGCCACACTCTAATTTAAGGCTGCATCACAACCAGAAGTCAGGCACTTTTGACTGTGGCAGCAGTGTAAAACATCTTAAGCATACACAGCAGTCAAGGCTTTCCAGACAAGGCTATGCCTTTGATGACAGTATATTTAACACACTTAATGGAAAAAAGGGAGCTGGGTATGGTGTGGGTCAAATGGACAAGATTCTTTGTCCAGACAACTGCTCACCTGGCAGGGCCTTTGAGGAGCTGATTGATAATACTAACGCCAAACTATTCGCTGATCCCAATCCATGGGAGAGGGCTGCATTTATAAAACCAACTACAGCACTTTAACCTTGCATGGTAGGATAAATACTGTATGGTGCTAGAAGCAATCAAAGTAAAAACAAGTTAAAGCACCTACACACTAGAGTTTATGCTGTGTCAGAGAACAAGATCCAATGATTTCAAAGGGTATGGTGTATCGCAAGGACGTGGAGGAAAAAAGCAAGGATTTGTGAAAGTGACACTCCATCACATGACCAAAAGTTGAGAAAATGTAACTTTTGCTGCAAGTCACTGTTATGTAAGCTTGCGTTAACTACAGGTTGCACAGATTAGTTGACAAGCCAGTAAGTCAGTTAGTTCTGCCACTAGTTGACGATGTGTTGGGTCCAAGCGGACTACTCTTGGATGACATAATTTCAGTTGCACTTGTTCCATTGTGTGATGAGAGTGCAGCCGCACATATACCATATACCTGGGTGGCTAGTCGACTAGTAAAAATGCATAGACGTGCAAGCTCTAGTGTTAGAGAGTCTCAGAAAGGCTGGTTGAGTTGTGCTTTTGGGAATCCAATTCGCTGTATGCCTCTTGATTTCAAACTGAACTGGCTCTTTCCACACTCTCAAAACATGTCTTATGCATTCCTCCATCTCAAATATGTAAGCACTCTTAGTGATATGGTAACATTTGAATGTGAAATTTTCAAGACTAAAAAATGTTTTTGGTCCCCACAGAACATTTGTGGTTTTTGTGTCTGTTTCTGCTAGTACAGGTGCATCTCAATAAATTAGAATGTCGTGGAAAAGTTCATTTATTTCAGTAATTCAACTCAAATTGTGAAACTCGTGTATTAAATAAATTAAATGCACACAGACTGAAGTAGTTTGTCTTTGGTTCTTTTAATTGTGATGATTTTGGCTCACATTTAACAAAAACCCACCAATTCACTATCTCAAAAAATTAGAATACATCATAAGACCAATAAAAAAAACATTTTTAGTGAATTGTTGGCCTTCTGGAAAGTATGTTCATTTACTGTATATGTACTCAATACTTGGTAGGGGCTCCTTTTGCTTTAATTACTGCCTCAATTCAGCGTGGCATGGAGGTGATCAGTTTGTGGCACTGCGGAGGCGGTATGGAAGCCCAGGTTTCTTTGACAGTGGCCTTCAGCTCATCTGCATTTTTTGGTCTTTTGTTTCTCATTTTCCTCTTGACAATACCCCATAGATTCTCTATGGGGTTCAGGTCTGGTGAGTTTGCTGGCCAGTCAAGCACACCAACACCATGGTCATTTAACCAACTTTTGGTGCTTTTGGCAGTGTGGGCAGGTGCCAAATCCTGCTGGAAAATGAAATCAGCATCTTTAAAAAGCTGGTCAGCAGAAGGAAGCATGAAGTGCTCCAAAATTTCTTGGTAAACGGGTGCAGTGACTTTGGTTTTCAAAAAACACAATGGACCAACATCAGCAGATGACATTGCACCCCAAATCATCACAGACTGTGGAAACTTAACACTGGACTTCAAGCAACTTGGGTTATGAGCTTCTCCACCCTTCCTCCAGACTCTAGGACCTTGGTTTCCAAATGAAATACAAAACTTGCTCTCATCTGAAAAGAGGACTTTGGACCACTGGGCAACAGTCCAGTTCTTCTTCTCCTTAGCCCAGGTAAGACGCCTCTGATGTTGTCTGTGGTTCAGGAGTGGCTTAATAAGAGGAATACGACAACTGTAGCCAAATTCCTTGACACGTCTGTGTGTGGTGGCTCTTGATGCCTTGACCCCAGCCTCAGTCCATTCCTTGTGAAGTTCACCCAAATTCTTGAATCGATTTTGCTTGACAATCCTAATAAGGCTGCGGTTCTCTCGGTTTGTTGTGCATCTTTTTCTTCCACACTTTTCCCTTCCACTCAACTTTCTGTTAACATGCTTGGATACAGCACTCTGTGAACAGCCAGCTTCTTTGGCAATGAATGTTTCTGGCTTACCCTCCTTGTGAAGGGTGTCAATGATTGTCTTCTGGACAACTGTCAGATCAGCAGATTGTGTAGCCTAGTGAACCAAACTGAGAGACCATTTTGAAAGCTCAGGAAACCTTTGCAGGTGTTTTGAGTTGATTAGCTGATTGGCATGTCACCATATTCTAATTTTTTGAGATAGTGAATTGGTGGGTTTTTGTTAAATGTGAGCAAAAATCATCACAATTAAAAGAACCAAAGACTTAAACTACTTCAGTCTGTGTGTATTGAATTTATTTAATACACGAGTTTCACAATTTGAGTTGAATTACTGAAATAAATTAACTTTTCCACGACATTCTAATTTATTGAGATGCACCTGTATGCATGCCTACTTCCCCATCTGTGTTTGACTGTGCGGGTGTTAGTGAGTGAGTGTGTGTGGCACAATAAGCCACCATGCCTGGGAAGTGTCTTGTCTAGCTGTAGGGGAGGTTACTTAGTTTTTGCTTGGCTAATCATCTCCATAGTGTTAGCAGAGAGGGACTGTCACTGGTGCTAAAGAGATCACACGGCCAGTCTACAGTATGCCCCCGATCTTGGCCCTCTTTCACAAAACAATGCTGGAGAGAATGTGTTCTGGTTGTAGAGAGCAACTCCTCAATACTGCACTCTTGACTACCTGATTGCTTTGCAGGCATTCAGGGGTTAGAGGTACAGACCTTGTCCCAGAGCACTTATAAGATTTGCTATGAACAATACACATGGGCAAGCCAATGCATTCTCTGTTAAGTAAGAAAGTCACTTTGACTTTGGTTTTTAACTTATATTTCAGATGGTGCCCAAACAATAAACCATGTGATTGTTACAGATTCTGTTAAGCAGCAAAGCAGAATTTAGAATTATATTAGCCACTGTCAGTACCAGAAGCATCTTCTTCCCCATGTAGAAGTGGAAGCATATTGAGAGAAAAGGCATTTTATGAGACGTTGCTAACAATCTTGTGTCAAACAAGGGGAAGTCAACAAATTATGTTTCGTTCCTTCTAGGAAGTAGTCTATAAAAGAGGAACAGCTCAGGTAATGTTTAACCCAATGAGTTCCTCTTGGTTACCTTGTGAATTTTGCCAGGTTCTAAAATCCTACCACACTATTCAATGGGAGGTGGTGTTGTGTGATGGGTGGCTTGACTCATTTCAATGCAAACAGAGATGTCTTGTTTTTTTCTTCCCTTTTTTTACTGGAACCATGCAAGTAACCATAAAAGTAGCATTTTTTTAAACGGGTCAATGCAAGTCTCCCAAGACAATTGATATATGTTTTGTTTTACGATTGGTGAAGTGTCCCACTCTATCATGGGTATTCAGGTCAGCACCATTAGAATGTGTTTCAGCAACTGAAACAAAGATGAATTAGTGTAGTGACGATGTTTGAGGCTTTTCAGCGTGTCCCCCCAGACTTGGCAGCCCGATACTCCCCTACATGGATTCTGCCAGTAGGGCTTCAGGCTCTTGGAGTGCCTTATTCCCCTGACTTGTTTGAGCCTCAGTGCCGGCCCTTATTTTTCTATTCTGTTCTTTTCTTTTCTTTTTCTTTTCTTTTTCTTAAATAAAGACTTGGCATTGAAATATAATATGTTTATTATTATCATTGTCTCCTTGTGTATCAGCAGGTTCCGGAGCGATTCCTGGAAGTGGCACAGATCACGTTACGGGAGTTTTTCAATGCCATTGTGGCAGGCAAAGATGTTGATCCTTCCTGGAAGAAGGCCATTTACAAGGTCATCTGCAAGCTGGACAGTGAGGTCCCAGACATTTTCAAATCTCCCAATTGTCTGCAGGAGCTTCTGCATGAGTAGAGATTTAATTTGCTTACCAGTATCAACATCCCTTCTTTTCCTGAATCTTTACGAAGTAAGAGGTAGCATTCCTATTTTTAAGTCCCAGCTACTTTTGAACGACTTAGCTGTTCATTTTTCTGTGCTTCTTTTTGGGAAAGTCTATAAAATTCTTGATTGTTTTGACTGTATTAAATCCCTTCCCCCATTTTCCTGCCTTTAAAACGGGCATTACTATGTTTACCACATGATGGTTAACAAATGGAACTGACACCCTAAATTTCTCTCTTTTATTGGTCATTTTGTTGAGGGTTTTGTTTTATCCAAGGATGTTTGCAATGTGTGATGGTTTTACTATTGCTGAATAAGACTTGCATTTGTAGCTTGTATAGATGTAATTATTATTTATGATTAATATAATTATTACCATTAATGTTATTAATGCTTGCTGCAAAAAAAAAAAAAAAAAAAAAGGAAGAAAGGACAATACAAAAAATAACATATGGTATTCTTGTTTCTCATGGCAATGCTACATAAAATAATTTATTCTTTGGACAAAATAATAATAATAATAATAATAAAGAGGGATATAAATTTTTTTATGTGGGAAATTCATATATATATATTATGTTATTCTTGAAAGGAACAGCATTAACTGTTTTTTGGTTTAGCCGTTCTTCTATGTTGGCAAGGGTCCAATGTTCTTGTGTTTTGTGTCCACATTGATAGCACTGGCTCTAGGGAGGGAGGCCTACTCGTAGGTTTTTTTTTCCTTGACGGAGCAGCCTCTCCTGTAACTAAGCAACATGGCCATTTCATAGTGGGGCAAGCCAGTTCGGCACAAAAAAGATGGACGCCTTCCCACTGAGAAACCATTCTTTCTCATAAAAAGCACACTGTCACAACTGCTCATATAATCACACACACACACACACACACACACACACACACACACACACACACCAAAATACACATCCCTCTCATACATACACTCTAATTCACAAACACTCACTCAGTCAAACATGTGCTCTAGGGCATCAAGACAAGAGAATTGTTGTTGTTGATTTTGCCACCTACTTGCTGGGAACACCTCTATAATTGGACTGTAAATCTGGAATACTATCTAAAGTTTGGTTTACACAATAGCCATTTTGACTGAGAACAATTTGAGCATTAGCGAAGATTTTAATAAAACAAAATCTTTCTACTTTCTGGATTGTTCAAAGTTTATTTGTTAGAAATGTACAGATTTGCTTAATATTTACAATCATCCAATTAAGCTGTGGCAGTATACAGTTTATTAGTAGAGAAAATTTCATGTCTTTATTTGTTGATTTAAATTGTACATGTATATGAATCATATTTAGTTCTTTGATTTGAAGTTGTCTCCATATGCTTTTGAAAAAATTCATTAGTAAAAGGAATCTAATTTTAGTAGTTAAGCCTGCTAAGGAATCTATGTAATGTACCCAGTTACATGTGCCAGAAACAATTAGTCTACCCTAAATAAATAAAGAAAAAATAACAGTTTATGCTTAGTGTCCACAAAAAGAAAGAGGGCCTTCAGACTCTTTGTGCATCCACCCCTAGTTCATAAATAAGAGACGGCAATAGAG
This sequence comes from Myxocyprinus asiaticus, assembly GCF_019703515.2. NCBI lineage: Eukaryota > Metazoa > Chordata > Actinopteri > Cypriniformes > Catostomidae > Myxocyprinus > Myxocyprinus asiaticus. The sequence goes on along the minus strand of NC_059363.1, from coordinate 26,218,455 downwards.
GGCAAGGGCTGGACATGTGATCTGCTCTGGAAGCCTGTGCCGTTTGCATTGGCAAATCCAGCTGATGAATTAAAACGCAGGCCGGCAATTATTGTCAGCACAATGCCTTAAAAAACCTGCTGACTTCTAGATTAATGGGCACAAAAGAGCATGAGGTGCTGTCATTCTGTCGCCAGGGCTGGCATCATCCACAGCCCGCAGACATCGCACAAAATGGCACTCTATTCACTATGCATTGTAAAAAGGAGGAAAAACCAAAACAAAGTTAGGAGTTAAAAAGGAAGTGTTTTGGCCCTTTTCAATTCTCAAGTCTCTTGCAAGGCTGTGCCGTTCTCCTTTACATATTCAGCTGTTGCGGTGTAAATCTCTATACAAACAGGCATTGCGTACTTTACACACTTAATAAATACGATAATTGCCTGTGCGTAATGTTGTTAACACCAGCAAAAAACATTTTTTCCAAAAGAATTGATAACATAAAATGTAATAGAAATATAGTCATTTGACTCTAGATTCATATGTGTTGAAGTAATCATGTCGATAGTGAAATATAACACAAATTGAAATAGCAAGATATATTTTCTAGATATAAAATAAATAAATAACCTCAGCAGTATGTTCTTGGTAATTATCTATATACAAAGACCTTTGACAGCCCTTTTGAAAAAGCAGTGTGTTTTTAAGAATGACATTAAAGTTCCCTAAAAATCCGATGTACTTTAAACCATTTAACGTAGCTCAGAGGCAATATGTCAGCATAAGCGTGTCTGTGTGTGCTTGTGCACGTGCGTGATCGCAGCAAGTGTGTGAATATACGCATGATAGAACTTTAGTTTTAGCTCCCCATTTCTGATTTTTGTTCTTTTATCTATTGTTTCCTTTTTAAAAGTTTATTTTTTTAAATGTTTTATTTGTGTTTATCACTGTACTGCATCTTTGAAGGAAACCAGAGGCAGAATACGTTCAACATCTCAACTCTTTATTCATGTAATTGCTGTTGTACTTCTAGAAGTGTTACGATGTTTTAAGTGTTTTGAGTGGTGAAGTTTGGTTGTTAATATTTTTACACCCCTTCTTCTCACCACCACCACTTCAGGGTTGCCCATCAAAGGTGTTCACGATCAGCCTACATTAATTTGAGAATAGAAATTAGATTAATTTGTTTGCATTGTTACACAGGGTCATTTGCTGTGTTGCGTTGTTTTAGTCTAAAATCATAAATGTAGATGATGTGTATATTTCGCACTCCATTAAGGTCAATTGTTCGGGACACTTGAGTTTCAAAAAGAATAGCAACTCTCTGAATAACCTTGATTCTTGTTTGGGTATACACACTTTCATCTCACTTGTGCTGCACTATTGGGCTTTTACATTCTACATATTAGGAGAATCTTTTTAGTTGTTTTCATGAAATTAAAAATGTTATGTGGTGATCACAAATCTGTAAAAATCTGAATTTATTGCCAAACACTGTTTGGGACTGTTTTTTATAACAAAAAAAGACAAGTTACAAAGAGAAAGAAAGACACTTTGTATATGATTATATTTCTGGGAGGGGGACAATTATTTGTACTGAATGCAATGTGTTGTACAAGATTCTTGACTCTTTGTAGATTTGATGCTATATTTATGAGGTGTGTGCTCCCTGAAGGGTTTTAAACATGACTTCACTAGACATATATGTAAATATGAACAGAAAATGAAAAAAAAAAAAACAAAAAAAAAACACTGCCTTTCCATGATTTAGCAATATGATGTAAATAGCATTGTTATGCTTTTTTGTATGAGAGAATTCTTTGAATATAGTATGGTAATTCCAGCTGATACTGTTACAATTTTCTTTGATATGTTTTGATGGATACTCATGACTTAATTGATCTGTTCACATACATTGTTAACGGGATAGCATTGTGGATTTTGTTGTCAATTTGTCATGCAGAAGTTTCATAATTTATTGGTTTAATTTATCATAATTTATTTGGTGATTGTGTACAATTTTGGTATTTCTGGGGATGTACTGTAATACTATTTGGCAGAACGAGACAACATAATGCCCTCATAAGCTCCTGAACTCTCTAGAGACATAAAGAGACACTTATGTCTAGGTAGCCATTGTAATTTCAGAAACTGTAGTCAGATGCTTGATGAAAAAAAGGAAAGAAAAAAATTGCTCAACAAAACTTTTCTTCTATTTTGTTTGGAAGGTGAAAAAAATTGTGTTTTAAGTTTTTGGGTTTTTTTTCTAATCATTTAATCAGACTTTTACCTTTGCTTTTTACCACCTACACAATACAGTAGTCAAAGTGCCTCGTGTGCCTTCCATCTCCTCAGAACTGAATGTATGTGCAGTATATATGCAAGCTTGTGCAAAATAAAAACATAAAGTCCTAGATCAGGTGTTTCCTTTTGCCCTTTGTTATAATTAAGAGCAGTGTGTTATTTAGATATAAAAGAGGAGCCCAAAAAATGAAGGAAGAGATATTCTCACAGGTGTTCTATCTATATTTTTTATAACCCTTTTTTGCTTTAATTTAACTGAAGAGATATGAACCATCATATGCGTGTAGGCCTTTTTCCCTATGCAAATCAAATTCATGATCAAACCTGTTATTTGTATGTTTCCTTATTCCTTGTCACAGGCTTACTGGCCTGGCGTGTGTTCACTTCATCAGATTTCATCGCAGTTGTTTCTCAATTAAGTTATCTTTAACAAAAGACTTGAATGGTGTCATTTTCCACAGGCTTAATATTAGAGGTCTGAAGGAGAGATAAAAAAAAAAAATGCTTCAAATATGCACATCAATGTCCGATCTTAATTGCAAAGAAAGGAAGCGGAAAAAGGTGTGTGTGGGGAGTGCGGGAGAAAAGAGCAGCACGCAAGCTAATGTGGCTCGTGCAGGGTGGACGCTGCTGTAATTTATAGGCTGATACAAAGAGGCACTTTAGCGGGCCTGGACTGCTCCAGCAGCTCCGTTGAACAGGAGGTGGGGTCAGCTCCCCCCACCCCCACCCTCCACGCACCATAATGATGAGTGGAGCCGCTCGCCGCTCCCCTTCTGTTTGATTTCATCATCACGCCTTTGAAAAGCACATCTTAACAGCACAACAATAAAACAGCTGTGTTTGTGTTGGCCCATTCATTGTTGAAAATTTTACCACCATTCCCTCTTCTCTCCCCTCCCTAAAGAGATAACACAAGAATAATATCACTACCGTGATGTTCCCTCAGAAAAGAGAAAAGAGCGATCGCTGTTATTAATTGGTTGTTATTAAAGCAGAGAGGATAAAGATTTGGTTCAATATTCTCACAGACTTGTGATAGATTTAATTACCTTAGAAACAATGTTGTATGGTTACACATACCATGTGAAATATTAGATTCTTTAGACTAGATTCAGATTAGATTAAACTTCAGATTCAATATTTGTGTGGATAAAGATTAATTAACTGGCAAATTATTTTAAAATGGGAAAGAATATAAAAAAAAATCCTTTTAAGCTTGAATGAATGAACACTAATGTCGGGGTCTCATATGCTCTTGTGTAGGCAACGCACATGGCTGACCTCTGTCAGATCAGGGCACTTTGTTTTGATTATTTAAAACTCGGACTAACATGCGTGTTTGACCTTACCTTCATGCAAGGTGACAACGATCTCATTCATTCTGGCTTCACATGCAACTTCAGATGCAGCTACATCTGTCTGGATCCAGAACTCATCAGCTGAACCCAGGCAACACTGGACAGACATGGTTAAAAGTGCCAAGCTAATTTTGTCAGGGTTTTTTATTTATTTTTTATTTTTTATTTTAGAGGTTGTCAACGCGTTCCTCCTCCTTTTGCGGAGGAAGAACCTCTGGGGCTTCCTGCATCAGCTCCAAGCAGACAGGCTCCTTGCAGTTGGGCTGAAGCAGCATCACTGCATTACACGAACAGTCTGCTTCATAATCAAATACCATCTGTCGCTACATCTGAACCTGTTTTTAACATCTGTGCTTTCTGGTCTTAACAAAGCTTTAAAAACCAATTCACAACTTTCACAGCTCACTGGGCTGAATGTGTATATTTACTACCTTTAATACATCTTTCTGTTACTTTTATGGGGGTTCTGTTCTCTCCCAGCTGGGGGAGGGGGCTGTTAAGAGAGCTGCTGGTGAGATGATACTGCCTTGCTCATGTACCAACTGGCCTGCCATGAGCAGCCAAGAGCAGAGCACCACCACACGCCAAGGCACAGAGGAAAAGGAGTTAAGGAAGGACACGAAAGAGAGATATTGAGGAAAAAGAGGGGAAAATGTGCCCCGATGAGAGAACGAACACCTTTTGCCAAAACAAGTTTTGTCCATTTGCCCCTCCGATGAGAAGGCTCGGAGTTGATCATGCTTGAAGCCCCATAACTGGAAATGGCACTGCAGGCCGAATGGCAACCAAGGGGAGAATCAGGACCGTGGAGCGGAAGTGTGTTCGGGGTAAATGGGTAAGTGAAACGTCCCTCTGAGGACAGATGGGTCTGTCACCTCACACATGCCGAGGAATCTGCAGAGTGTCTTCTACAACTTCAAACCCATTCACCGGCAGATGTTAGCAGTGAGGTTTCCAGAAAACATGATGTTACATTCGGTATGGCCAAAAGTGGTCAAATAGATGGTAAGCCTGTTTTCCATTTGCTATGTCGTATATTTGCTACATAACGATTTAAAAAGGAATCTCTCCATTTTATTTGTTATAATATCAAAAAGGACCTATGTTGGGGCAACTTGTAATATAATGATATAATCATTTGAATAAAACAGGGAAATCGTAAGATATAATATGATGTGGCTTGCACAAAAAGGTTCCATTTTTATTCCCATAGTGACCAACCAATCAACAAATAGAATTTCAAATCAATACAATCCACAGTTTTCTTGACTAACCCCTGGGCGTCACCATGATGATTCTAATTGCTCCTGGACTGTTTTCTGGTTCCGATCTCCATAAGAGAATGGACAACAACAACCATAAGTGTAAAAATGAGTTCATGCTCAACTTGTGGAATTGTTGGCCATCATTACAACTCGAAGTAGTTAATGATACCAATGTAACTAATCTCAGTTCATAGCTTTATATCATTCACCCACACCTTAAACTTTGATGAGTGAGGAACTGTCAAAAAATGGTCATCGTGACTCTAAAGTATCAGCACTATGGAGCCACATGCTTGTTTTTACAATCTTTACAAATCTAATATGCTTAACATCACATTATCCTCTAAGAACACACGCCAATGCTAGTGAAAACACTGGAGACTGCAAAACGAAAACAGCTGTCTGTTATGAATCGTGGAACACTTCCGAGTTCAGGAAATAGGTGGATACAGGCATCAAACTATAGCTAGCCTCCTATACAACACATTATTTTAAGAAAGGAAAAATCACAAATTCAGTTATAAACTCCATATTTATTTATGCTATACAAATGACTGATGCAATATTTGCAATAAAAATGACAGAACATGAATAACCTGTAACAAGTTTCCCTTGTCTCGTTCCAAACCCTTGTCTCATTTTCTTTTTTCCGTGGTACACAAAAGTTATTTTACTAAAATCATGGTAAGATTTAAGGTTTGTGTAAGGGGTTAGACTAGGAGTCTTCAACCTTTTCAGGCCAAGGACCCCTTAGTTATATATGTACATATTGCATATAATTGAGTGTTGCATTTTTGCCAATAATAACATGCGTGTGGTTCTATATTACAGTTTTTCTCAATCGCTTTGGCTCAATTCTCAAATGAGAATTTTTTTTTTTTTTTTTTCAAAACATTAAGTTCAAATCTCTGAACAATTAGTTTCTTGTTCACACCAGATTTGAATTTCTTATTCATTTAAGCAAATTGCACATGTTTTGGCACATGTGTGCAAAAGAGTAAGTACAGTTGTTTACAATTTGCACAATAACTAAATGCACATGGCTTGCTGATCAAAACTGATGAGTTGCTTCTCAGTGAAACTGTCATACTCTTCACAACTTCTAAACATTCTTTCATGGTCTGGGCCATCACATGCAAAATGATCCATTCAATTATCAAAATCTGTCAGACATACATGTATATTCCATAAATATTTATTACATGGAATTTTTTTTCATTGTTGCTGTTTTTTTTTTTTTTTGCATGGATGTCATTTTGTGGCAATTTTCTGTTCACTATATATGACTTTACGTGTAAGAAATGTGTAAAAATGGACATGCAAATATTAATTTTCTGTTTACATGTAACAAATTTACTGTATACATACAAATGTGCATGTCCTTTTTCTGTGTACTACAGTATTGTACAGTATTGACTTTTCCCAGTAAACTTTTACCTACTGTTGAAATCGGTATCTAAAAAGCTCAGTGTGATACACAATAGCATTCAGCTAGACAAAACTGACATTCTTGTACAGTACAGTAAGCAGTCAGCATCAACAATTGAGAAAAACTGTAATGTATGTACATACTTTAGAATGTTTACATTGCAAAGGCATTACACCATTAAATGATGAGCAGCAGGGGTCTGCAACTTTTTTGACATGAAATGCCATTTTTAATTTGGATAATATTTCATTTATCATGAAATAGACACCCCTCCAAGAACTCTCCTCCTCTGTACCTTGCTATAAATAACGACAGACAGACAGACAAATAGAAAAGAGATAGATAGATAGATAGATAGATAGATAGACAATCGATCGATCGATAGATAAATAGAGTGGTTAAACTTAGGAAAACTCGTTAAGGCGCAGTCAATATTTACAATTGCACAGCAAAATTCAGTGGTCGAGGAAGGTGTGGGCAGATGTTGAACATGCGTGAAACAAGCAAAAAATTAATTGCCAAGCAGCTTCTTTTTAATGCAGCATGTTGTACTCTGGGAGAGTGAAGTTAAAAAGAAACTTGCTGCTAAAATGATATCCGTGTCCATTGTGAATATTCAGTGTAGCTATGTACAAAGCACTTACCACACAGAGGTCACTGCCGAACTGCAACTTCCTATTGGTCAATGTGGCAAATTCGCCTGTCCAAGTTCACCAAACTCGAACTCCATGTGAAATCTGTCAAGGGAAATTCTTTGTAACCAGACGTCCATCGCGTGAAATTAATGATAGCATGAATTCCTATTGAGATTCCGAGTATTCCGCCCGCAGAATTTCGCTGCACGAAGGTAAATATGACTGCGCCTTAAGAACACTCGTTCCAGTCCCTGATATTTCTGTTTCTACTATGGTACACATCAGTTATTTTCCTATTAAAATCATCATTAGGTTTAGGGTTTGGGTAAAGGGTTACACTTTACGGTTAAAGGTGCACTAAGATTTTAGCTGGCTCTTACTTGTCCCATCGGTCCCAGTAGGACTTGTGGTTTTGGACTCTATACCCATCGTCCTGGATAATGGAAGTTTGTTTACCAAACGCTGCTAAATTTGTTTGTTTATCTTCTGTTTTGTTACTTTTAGTCTGTCTTTTTATCCTTCTCATAATACTCACATCTCTATTTTGCACATTATTGTATCCAATCCAAAACAATGTGTTGTCCGTTGTTGCATGCTAGACTGTGACTGTGCAGCCGTGGCTCGCAAACTCTCTGCATCGGTTGAACACCGCCTTGTGCTCATGCTTGGCGTTTGAGTGATCCGGACCGTGAGAGCTGCAGGTAATAACAATTTGTTTCATAGATCCAACAGGGACCTTTTGTTTGGACATTTTATCTTTCCAATTGCATTCATTCTGTTCAGACTTTCTGGTGGATCACACTCCTGTTTATCAATACTATACCATCACTCTGGACTATACTATTGACTCAAGCTCCTTTTTAAGTATATTGTGTTTGTTGTATTATTTTTTATTTTTTAGGTTTGCTTGTTTTGTTTACATGTACTTTTATGTTTGAGCATTAGCTGAAAGTGCTATATAAAGTAAACATGATGTTGTTATTCTTGTAATTATTAGTGGTAGTAACTTGGTCAATGGCTTCACACAGGTTGTCATGTGCAGTCAACATGGCAGCAGCTATGAGGGGGCGACCCGCTCCATGTAAAATTAAACAGCTTTTATTGGTTTTATGACATAATTGGAGTCTTCATCTATTGTGAGTTTAGAACATATTTCTAAAAACTGCTATTCATGTCTTTGTGTAAAACTTTTTTAACTAGCAAAAACTTCTTAGTGCATCTTTAAGTTTAGGTTTGGGTTAGGAAAAATCATAACATTCGTTGGTTTGTTTGTTTTTTCCTATGGGAATAAAAGTTTTATGTTTTTGTACAAGCCAACTCATATGATTTCTTATGATTTGACTATCTTGTACTATTATTACGATTTGTCTTGAGACCAGATTAAATGGACAATATAAATATTAAAATGACATGAAATAAAGATCATGATCCCAAAGTAGACCATAGGTTGACAATTTTGTTTTCTTAACCAGGTTCAATTTGTGCTAGTTTTATCAAATCATCTCAATGAAATGTTTGTTTTTAACTGATACTCATTAAATGGGTGCATTTACTTGTTCAGGAGGACATACACCTTCTTGTCTGTCTCTCTCTCCCTTTCAAAGAGGACTAATGTTTCAAATCACTTAGTGACACCTGGTGGCAGATTCATTACCATGCCCTCCGCTAATACATTCAGTTCTTGCTTTAACAATGTTGGGGGGAGGACAGACCACAAGCCCGTCGTTAATTAAGAGCCACATAAGATCATTAAAAAGCCAATAGGGCCTTTCAAGTCTGTGAGCGTTTTCAGCATGCCAAATCTAAGCTGGACTTTTTAAATCAGAGAGGGAGAATAGCCACAAGCATTTCACTTTCAACTGGCTTCTCTTTCACTTCCAAGATCTTCCCCATTAGCATTTCCAGAGTTACAGTGTGAGTTTTCTTATGCAAAGACCATTTCATTTTTGATAATGTGCCTCACTGGTTTTCTCTAAGGGTGACTCTCTTTTCTTGATATGTATGATGTGTATGTGTGTGTCCACCCTTAGAGTGTACCATGACTACTTGTCTGTGTAGTTTCATTTCAGAAAAGACCCTCTGATGTAAAGACTTCTGGACAAACTAGCTTTATTTAGCATTTTGTGTTGCGTGCTTTGTTGAAATCAAAGTGATTCTCATTGAGTTAAAAGTCAAAGTATGTTCAGATGTTCTGAAGTCCCCTGCACAGAGGAATAGCCCTCCTCAAAGATAAAACTTATCTTTTAGAGGCACCTGATGTCTCTTAAAAGATACATTTTGTGAAATAATGCAGCAGAGAGTTGTGCAAATGTGTTTTTTGTGTATCTAAATGTATGTAAGCAAATGTTTACCTCACATAAAAAACTGTAATTCATCACACAATGTTAATTTTGATTAAAATGACTGTTCTATAGTTGTATTTTTGATGGTAAGGGAAAATTGTGTGGCACTACTAGCCAAGGACTTCAGAGGAACTATCAACAAACATTCCTCCTAATTGTCATGCCAGGCATTGAGTTTCTCTAACAATGGCTTGCTAAGACGCAGACAATCTCTGAAGATGAGGAGGAATGGCATGCTTGCTATGTGCATTTGTAAGGAGTGTGCATTTTATTTTCAACTTTTACAAGTTTGTTCTGGTACTCCTGAGGAATAACCTTGCCCTGCTCGTGTCAAGGCAAGGCATGCCTTAGAAGGAGATATCCTCTTGACAGAGTAGGCCTCTCATTCTAAAAACACTTCATGCTACACTTTTAACACTTGGGTTACAGCCCCCTTAATCAGATATTGCTCATTAGTGATACAGTGATATGGCTGATATTTATACATGACAACCACAGGTTGACAGAAAGCGGGCAATACCACATTTCCACATATTCCACATTACAGTAGCGCACCAAAACCATGGATAATTTATTGTAATTATATTCAAATTGACAGAGGATAACAGATTATGTGTGGATAACAGCCGCGGCCTGTGCAATTTAAGTGCAATTTAAGGCCTTCAGTTCGATTCATGCCATTAAGAAAACACAGTTTCACAATGAATAACACGCCGTATGCCCATCATACTTTACGTAGCAGTCAACTAATAATACCAATTGACATTTAAAAAACACGTCCACGAACGAAAGCCAGAACCAAGGAGGTCTAATACCAAGAAAAAGCTCTCTAATAATATTTGCGATTTAAATTTTGCTTGCAATAAATTGTTTCGTCAGGGTACACGGTTACTTTTCAAAACTAGATCCGACACTGAATGCTCAAGCAGACTAATTTACACTTTGAAAACTCCTGATGTTGCTATAACTATGCAAAAAGCACTTACCAATTTGCTTGAAGAGAAAATCAGTCCGCCTTTCCTGTTTAATTAATCAATCGCATGCAGAACAGCTTAGGTTTTTAAATCCATAAGGATCTCTTTCTCAACGGCAATATCAGCAATGATGACAACCGACTCGTCAGCAAGATCTCGTGCTCTTCGCTTTCAATTTACATACATTTCTTAAAGCGTGACTGTGTCACTCAAGGCCAGCTAGAAGGCCTGGACTGGGACATATCCTAAAGACCACACCCACAAGAACAAATAAATCAATCTGATTGACTGATGAATCTGACAATCTGACTTTAGATGCCTTTTCACCGCAGTGTTGAGGTATTCTGTGGAAATTCTGAAGGCCTGACGGGATGGAGCTCAGACTCACGTGCTGCTTCGGGAGCATGGCTTCGGGCATGCGATTTGTGAAACAGTTGTCACGCTTTGCTTGTTAAGCATCGAGGAATACATTCTGATTAGATAATTATTTATTTATTTATTTATTTATTTTTTGCTATTCGTTTGTAGATTAGGAGTTGAAAGCGATTGAAAATACATAGGCAAAAAGGTCAATGAGAATGAAAGGATGAAAAAATATTTATTTATTAGGCATGTTACACCAGCAGAGAAGGCTTTGCTGGCCCTGAGAAATCGCCACTGGTGGATTAAGACGCTTGCATCGAGCAATAAAAAGTTGCTAGAAATTAGACCATTTTTTGGAGTCTAAAGTATTGTCAAAGAACAAATAGCTCTGTTAGTGGGTGGTCTTTCTCATGTAGTGAATATAGTGTGTGATCAGCTCCGGTAACAAATCTTCTTGTGGGGTTTCTGAAGATTAGAATGAATATTTTGTTATAGCTCTGAAAATGATGGCAGCCCCAGAGGGACTGTAATATTGTAATATGTACTCATCCTGAGATGTCTAGATATTATCTATGAAACCATCATGGTATTCTGAACCCACGCCTCTGACTTTGCAAATCTCCTTCTGCATTTGAAATGCCACAATCAAATCTATTTGAAATCTTCTTACGAGTGAGCTAAAAAGATTAAAATCTTTTTAACCTTGCAGGTTATTACTTACCTTACAGAGGAGGGATTATTGCAAACCTGTCTTCTTCCTAGGAACTATTTCTGGGTATGATTATATTTTAATGTAAGCAGGGTGACCAAACAGAGGGTTAGACTTGGCATAACAAGGTCCCCGGTGTCTTTGGTGATACTGTGACCTACAACCCTCTTTGTGAGTACCTTGAAATCGACCCTATTCTGATTAATTTTTGACAAGCACCATCCATTTTCAAACATTTTTGCATCAAATGTGTTCACTTTTCCATCTGGTAGCTACTCCGCTACATCCGAGACATAGGTTCTGGTACAATGGAGACCAAGAAGTATTTGCGTTCACATAAACAATGCTAAGTGTGATTCGGAGGCTGCATTTTTGCTCTAAAATTAATAAAGTTAATAAAATATGAATTACTGTTGACTGTATTACATCATTTACAACTAAAAATACAACTTGCTTTTGGCACCACCCTGTGGAAATTTCACACAGAAACTGGAGATCACACATGTCCATACGTTCAACACTTCCAGCTTCAGGCACTGGGGGCAATGATTTGAATTCCAGTAAGCACATATCAATTTCAGCATCAAAACTTTGAATCTACTGTCACTGAATTTACAGCGTGATCAGTCTGGGCCAAACATGACAAACACGTAAACTCTTAAGGAATTGAAAAAAAAAAAAACATTGCTTCCCGCTTATTCAAGTGAAATATGGCTTCCAGACTTCATTACTTTTCCAATTTAATGGTATCCCTGCTTGTGACAGATTGTAATAGAAAGTAGACACCAAAGAAACTACAAACTTAACTCCTTTTCCAGCTCACGTCACCACGTTTGACAAAAGGTCTTTGAGGTGGCCGACATCAACTATCTACGCTCTTTGTAACCTTTGTTTGTGGGATAAATGTGTGAAGGCTGAGGTGCTATAAGACAAGGGATGACAAGCTAGACAGCTGCAGCCTGCAAACTCTCATCTTTAAGCTGCCTGGCTCTCTCTCAAGTCCAATTGTTGCGGGCATGGCCAAGGAATTTCATTTATCATGAAATAGACACCCCTCCAAGAACTCTCCTCCTCTGTACCTTGCTATAAATAACCCTCCTTTTTTCTGCAGTAGACAAAAGGCACATAACATTTCAGAGACACACCATTCAACATAAAGAGAAAGGTAAAGAGCAGGAGTGAGAGATGTCTGGGGGTGTTGAAGGACTAATTGGCTAAAAGAGATCGCAATGATCTCAACTATCTTATGACCTGCTTGTTATTTCCCAAATGATATTTGAGAACCGAAGAGTGGCAGTACTAGTGATGGACACACCATCTGTCATTGTTTAATCATATTTTAGAGGATCACTGGAGGTAATAATTGTATAAACAGAGAGGATCCCAGTAATACCTTAATGCTCTGGGCGAACTAGGACTCCTTGGATCAAAGTGTGCTCAGGAGAAAAGATCAGTGGGGGTGAGGACATTGGACATAAATGTTATCTTTGAAAAGAGACTCACTAAGGCATCCATGGTTTGTGTTCCTCAACAACTGTTGCCAAGCTAGTTAGAAGAGACAATGTAGATCAAGCCCAGGTATCCGACAGCTGTTAGCTAACAATAAATGGCAGAAGGGAGGCAGCCATGGAAGAAGTTACAGCATATAGCGTTTAGTCAGCCCCCTTTGCAGTTGGCACTTGGTCTATGTCCATCAAAGTCCAATTTAGAATAGCTATTGAGGGAGATGGACAATGTAGTTCTTTTTTTTTCCTCCTTGCTTCTTGGGATGCCAGGAAGATGTTGCCTCGCAAACACACATGGGCACACACTCGCACGCACCATAAATAAGACAATGACACACTGTTCCCTTGAAACCATGAGTGTCTGGACTATGAGAAGGTCAGCCGAAGGAGAGTTCTTGTTGTGGAAGCATAAGCAACATGGAAAGAACACAAGAGCATGCCAACTGGCACCGCGGAACAGCACATTCGAAATCACTATCTGTGTGTTGACATGACATGATATGTCCGTAAGAATCTGCTAGAGGAAGTCAAAAAGTTGTCACGTCTCCTTAATGTGAACAACATTAACAATGGGGTTAAGAAAAGTAATAAAACATACTGATTGATCAATATTCTGAATATTTGGGGGGACAAGCTTCTGTCAATGTCTATGGTGGTTATGGGCTTGGAATGTAATACCTTATTTGACATCTCCATGATTAACCACTAAATCCATACAAGAACATACAACATAGAGGAACAGTAAGGATTTTTCTGCTGGTATTGTTAGCCAAGTGGTTTAGATTTTTACTTTACCTGCCAACATTTTTACTCTCCCTCCCACAGAAATTGACAAGTTTTATTTATTTATATTTAAGTTTGCAAGGCATAAGAAACACAAGATCACTTAATGTAGGATTTAGGCTCATGACAATGCAGAAGTGACCCGATTGGGCAAGTGACAGTTCAGTCAACTGGCCGAAACTGTCTCACACTGGCCCAGGACCAGTGGGCCATCCTCATTGTGGAGCACAAGTTTGCATTCCCCTTTGTCACCCATTTCAGAATTTATATAATTGTAAGATAAAAGACATACACACGTATATATTTTTGATTATTATTTAGTACTGCCTTTCAGAAGCATCATGCACTCTATGGCCAAACGTTTGTGGATATTATCACTTATTTAACATTTCTGGCTATTCCATTCATTCTAGTTAAGACAAATCTTAATGCTGCAGCAGTGGCATTCTAAAGAATTGTGTGCTTCCAACTTAGTGGTAATAATTTGGAGAGAGCATTTCTCTGTTCCAGTATGACTCATCCCCTGCGCACAAGGCGAGGTCCATGAAGACCTATACGTCCAAGAACGTAACAAAATAAGGTAGCCTACCGAGTCTGGTGTGGAAGAACTTAAAGGTATAGTTCACCCAAAAATGCAAATTCTCTCATAATTTACTAACCCTCATGTGATCCGAGATGTGTATGACTTTCTTTCATCCGCTGAACAAAAAAGATTTTTAGAAGAATATCTCAGCTCTGTAGATCCATACAATGCAAGTGAATGGGTGCCAAAATTTTGAAGCTCCAAAATCCATATAACGGCAACATAAAAGTAATCCAGACGACTCTAGTGGTTAAATTCATGTCTTCTGAAGCAATATGATAGGTGTGGGTGAGAAACAGATAAATATTATAAAGTCCTTTTTCCTTCACTTTCTCTTTCTCCTTCTGCTTTGGTGATTCACATTCTTTGTGCATATTGCTCCCTACTGGGCAGGGAGGAGAATTTATGACCAAATATTACTTAAATGTTGATCATTTTGGGTGAACTATCCCTTTAACTGGCCTGCACAAAGCCCAGCCCAGAACCCTACTGAACACCTTTGGAATGAATTGAACGGTGACTGCAAGCCAGGGTCCATCACCAAACATCAATGTCTGACCTCACCGTTGCTCTTGTGTCTGAATGGGAGCAAATCCATTCAGCTATATTTCTTTATCAAGTGTAAAGCCTTTCCAGAAGAGTGGAAATGCAACAAAGAGTGAGACTAATACCTATGGTTTTTAAATTAAATGTTCAACAAGGATATATGACCACAAACTTTTGGCCATTTAGTGTAACAGATATTTACATACCTGTATATCCTACAAGACAAAATAATAACAACACAGATCATCCTGTTCAAAGTTTGCATCAACTTGGTTCTTAATATATTGCCTTCTTGAGCATCTATTTATGTGTGCACCTTTTGTAATAGTTGTGTTTAAGTCCCTCAGTTATTCCAAGTGTCAAAAGCTGGATGTTATCATCTTATAACCACCATTGGGAAGAACTCAAATGTGCAGAGGATGCTGGGAAACCAAAGAACATGCAGTACCTGGAGGCACCATTATAACTATCCCAAAATATACAGTACAAAACTGACACTGAACATAGAAATAATTAACCAAGGGTACACTGTAAAAAAAAAAATGTCTGTAATTTTAACAGTAAAAGACTTTAAAAATGCTACAGTAAAAAAACAATTGGTAAACGTGTAGTTACCTTAAAATATACGGTACAAAATTGTAATATATTTAAAAAGACAATACATGTAGTTTTATGGAAAGAAATTGTAAAAAATATTTTTTTAGATGTAAAAAGTTTGATTTTCCCATATAATTAATGGTAAAAATGTATATCATGTTTAACAAGAGAGTACGTGTACTTTTTACGGTAAATTATTGTTAAAATTACAGTAAAAAACAGTAATCAGGCGTTCCCAGAATTCCCTGCGTGACCCATTACATTTAATTATATTTTATGGGAATAGTTATGTTTCTTTTTATTTTTAATATCAGTTATGTACTTTGGGGTGTTCTGTGTTATATTTGATGTAGTTTAGTTAATGTTCACTGCATTATTTTAATTTCACATGTATTTCCCTGATGGTGTTTAGTGTTTGTGTGAGTGACATTGAGTCTCTACATGTTTATTGGTCATTGCTCCTGGAAGGGCCACTATTGATGAACTTCATGTCATTGTGCCCTTCTGTAATTACTACGGTAATTAACAAATACATTATAAAGTAAAAATCCGATTTTTACAGTATCAGAAGGTTAATTTCAAGTTTGTCATTTAATAATATAAACGATGATAATGCACCATAAAATATACAGGCATCAAAATTACATCCCATAAAGCCTGAAACATGGTTACCATATTGTTTTACAGTGAATTTCTGGCAACCACAGCAGCCAGTTTTTTACCGTAAATTTAACAGGATTTTTTTTACAGTGTTTGTAAACTTATGAACAGGATCATTTGTGTAAATTCAGTTTTTATTTTGTCTTGTGGAATATTCAATGTATGTTAATATCTGCTATGTCAGATAGCTTCATCAATGCAGTACTAAATAAAAAAATGAAACGCATTTTTATTTTTTATTTTTTTATTAATGCAAATTTCATTTTTATTTTAAATGATAAACATATTGCAGATTCTGTATGGGATATGCAAACTTATGCACTCAACTGTAATAAGAGATATAACAGATTTCAGTGTCCTCATATTGAGAACATATTGTTTTTTTTTTCTCATCAAATGATCTACTTATCACATGAGGCCAAGATGGAAAACACTAATCTAACCCAAGATTAGGCTCAGCACAGGTTTTCATTTATATCACACTCCACATTTCTATCCCTTGCCTAGACACCACTGTGTAGTCTGCATACTATTTGCTATGATTTGTAACAAAACTATGCACTGAATGTTGTGTTTGTGTCAAGAACCAATGAACAGCCATTGAACTTTGGCCAGTCAGCTATGGTTGCGTAGCAAATAGGGTATAAGTGAGGTAAGAGTCTCACCAAAGTACCAGTGTGACGGGATATCCATCACTGCAAATGGAAGAAGAGGGACATTAAAACCTGCAAACCTCTGTCAATTTCTCATCCCTTGAGGTCAGCAAGATTCATGTGTTTCTTGTGGGGACTTAAATCACTAAGCTACTGTCTTGTGCAATATGCTGTTTTGATTTACTGTCTTTCTTATTTATGCACAATTTTCCATTACATTTCAAACTATTTTGTCAAACAATTCAGTACAGTAACCCCACAAAGCAACTAATAGCTATGCTCACTCCACAAAACAGAAAAGCAACAATTTGATTTTTGATAAACAGTATGTAAGGGGTTACACAACCTTCCCTTATGAACATCACCTCTGCCAGGAGGACTTGAAAGGATTTCATCATGTAACAGCAATAAACTAAATGCAATCTAACCCAGACACAATGAAGACATTTGGTAAATGTAATATTTTCTGACGAGGATGCTTTGGTCTTTGTGTTTAATCCACAAAGAAGCCTCTCCCCCTCTCTCCTCAGACAATCTCATTCTTTTCATTCAATCAAAAGATAAGCATACAAGAACATGGTCAATTCATCAAATCTGTACGCTAGGACCAGTTCAATAATATTAGGTCCTTTTACTCCATGATGGGATGATTTTTGGAACGAGCCAAATGCTTACACAAAGGCAAGTACAACAAATCTTGCTTGAGTCTGTTCCTCACATTAACTGTGAGACATTTAGAAGACAAGACAAAGTTGCCATTTTAACCATAAGAAAATATGTATCTAAGAAAGAAATACAGTGTTAATCGTTACAAATTTTTTATTTCCTATGTTAATCTTGTTAAACAAGATATGTCCTCATCCATATGAAACAGGTCATAGGAACATCTGTAACTGGCTATAAAACAGCATCTGTTTAACACACATAATGGCTCACATTTAAATGTCCAGCTGTCCCATTTTACCTATATTAATAAAATGATTGTGGAGGAGGAATTAAAATAAAAGTTCTCATCAGAGTGTGGGCCTGTAGAGGCACAGTAGGGCCTGCATCAATTCAAGCATTTGGCTTAAATGTTCTTATTGGACAACAGAAAAGAGTATGAGTATGTATTCTTAAGTTAAAATGTTTAACTTATGTTTGTCAAAAAGGATATTTGGATGCCCAGTATTTTGATGCTGTCTAGATTAGGAAAAAGGATTTAACCCATTTCAGATAATTGTAATGTAGGTACCACTTAGACATTTCTTTTGCATTTTATTCCTGACAGCTGAAAGAATTAGTATATAGTGCAAAAATTATATTAAAAGTATTGAAGCAATGATATTATTTTTGATATTGTTGATATTTAAAATATGATATACAGTGAAATACAGTGGGATAACATACTGTAATTTTTTAAAAGTGTTACAATTGCCCCCATCCTCTGTTACATGTAACAAGAGTGGTTGCAGCATTCTGACTTCTCGTATCAAATTCATTTAAGATCAGTTCTTTCACAATATTAACATATTAATGAAAGGTTTCTATTATTGTTGGCACACACTAAAATTGTAATATCATTATATTTTTGCTATTGGTCTTGGGTAAACAAGCAAACACTATTAAACTGACTTACATTACTGACATACATTAAGGCAAAGGTTAACTATATAAAGGTAGATTTTAAATGAATGGTTGAACTGTGTTCTCGGGACAAAGTTATTTTTCATAAATATCCGGTCAGGACCAGTTTTACATGTTGTCATTTTATACAATTTATAAGGTGCGATTTTTGTTAACCAAAAAAAAAAAAAAAAATGGTTTGATATTTTCCCTTCACTCAGCAGCCAGATAAGCATATTTTAGATTCTTCCTCTCATAGGCTGCCCCAGTCCCTCTTCCCATGGGACAGTAAGTTCAATCATTATGATTTTCCTAGCTGATGCTGACCATAACACTATGTCTGGCCTCAAGGAGGTAATGCCGAATTCAGCAAGAAATTTTAGCTGCTGGCCAAGGTCGACCACCATTGACCAATCACTTCCATGTGCCAGGATTGACCTTTCCTCCCTCCGTGCCATACCTTGTGCGGCACCTCCCTTTTTTAACAAACTCAATCATGCCTTCTCTGCCTTCCAGTGCCTGTTCAGACCTGGGCTGGACAAGCCCTCACTGACTGTTCTGCTGATTCCCTTAGTTCTAAGAACAGCGTGGTCTTCTCCTGCTTGTAACCCAGGGTGATGTACTTTAGTGGAAGTTGTAAGGCACTTCCTGATGTACCTGTTGGTCTTGGTGTTCATCCTTGCTACTGCCGCTGCAGTGATCTCACACATTTTTAGCGGCCACGTGTATCCATGTTTCAGGAGGTAATCAAACATCCTCCTTGATACCACCAAAGAGAAAATCTTTCCCTCCACATTCAGTAGAGCAATACTCCTAAACTGACTTATGTTGGTGGATTCCTGTTCTTTGGGTATAAAGATGGCCACTGCCATTTGCCATTCCAGGGGTATGCACTGCTTCTTCCAGGCAACTCTGTTAGGCACCTCTTATACAACCTATAAGTTATCCTGTTCGGGCCCAGGGCTGAAGTTGTCCTGGCTTTTTCTACCAATTGCCTGATCTCACTCAACTTGGGTGGAGCTACATCAAATCCCACTACTGGCTATGGGACATATCCGAGTGAGCCTAGCAGGCTGACTTTATGACTTTAGTTACTGTTTCATGTGATCTTCTAGATCTTGCTTCCGCATCACAAGCTTTCCACTCCTCTTCTCTTAGAGAAGATTCCTGGCAAATTTAAAAGGATCCTTGATTAATTTCATCCTCTTCTTTTTCCCCGCTGTCAAATTCTCTCTGCCCTCCTCAAAACCAACAACCTAGCCCTTATGCCATCCCACAATATCTTCAACCCCTCCTTCTCATGCTCATCTGCTCTTCTCCATGCCTTGCAAAGCTGTCTCCGCTCTTTCACCAACTGAAGTATTTCCTATTGTCTCCTAACTTTCACCCTGGGACCACGCCTCTTCACTGATGCTTACCCAAATCTACCCACACATTCTTCATAAAAAATGTCACTAAACATTAAGCATGGCCTCCACCTTTCCACTGAGTGCATTCTCCAAGGTGGAGCACAGGTGCTGGTCAAGTCTGCTCCAGGCTTCATTATTGTTAGATCTTGGCCAGTTAAATAGTTTCCTTTTCATTGTCCTGCCTTCCCTGTCTTGTCTGTGGGTTAACAGTTGTATCCTCCTATGGTTCACCTCACGGGCATGACTTGTCCTGCTGGCAGTTCTAGTCTTCTTGGTGACTCTCTACAACAGTGGATTCAGTAGCGCTGTGGTGCTCAACTGGGCTCTGTATCCTTTTTGTCTGACCTGCTGCTGCAGTGCAAGTTTGTGTCTGGCTGTTCCCGCCACATTTCATCCTTCCTCGATGAATCTGCAGCCCCTTGTAAGTTGTTACCCTCATCCACCCACAGCTGCATTTCCTAAGGTTCCTTTGCTCATTATCCATGGCCATTCCAGTCATGTCTGTAAAGTCCATCCTAATTGGTCCATCTTCCATCCCACCTCTTGGTGGACCACCAGGCTGTTTTTCTTGAATAGTGCTCATAGTTAGTTAGGGTGCCCACCCTAGTGCAGATTTTGCTGCAGTCAGTCTTTCCTGACTGTCTTCCAGTCTTCCCTAGACTCCAATTGCCCTATTCACAGTAGTCACTGGTCTCCCAGAATATTTATCACATGCACAGGTAGATGTCTAAACCTGCTGGGCATTACTGCCTGCTGCACCTCCACCTTCAGTTGTCCTGCTATGGGGTCATCAGCTGGGAGCCACCTATAATGGATGTTTCACCCCATTAATCCTTCTCCTGGTGGTCAGGGATGTCTCCCTGCCACCACTTGCAGCTGGACACCAGATCCTTTTGATTGCTTCTCGTTCTTGTTTTCCCATCAAGACATTCCTCCATTCAAGCTATCAATCTCTGCCTACCACCCATCCCATGTGATGTTTTATCTTTTTTCTTATTTTTAATAAATTTGCAAAGATTTCAAACAATCTTCTTTCACGTTGTCATTATGGGGTATTGTTTGTAGAATTTTGAGGAAAATAATGAATTTAATCCATTTTGGAATAAGGCTGTAACATAACAAAATGTGGAAAAAGTGAAGCGCTGTGAATACTTTCTGGATGCACTGTATATATATATATATATATATATATATATATATATATATATATATATATATATATATATATATATACACAAACTCAACAAAAAAGAAACGTCCCTTTTTCAGGACACTGTATTTTAAAGATAATTTTGTAAAAATCCAAATAACTTTACAGATCTTTATTGTAAAGAGTTTAAACAATGTTTTACATGCTTGTTCAATGAACCATAAACAATTAATGAACATGCACCTGTGGAACGGTCGTTAAGACACTAACAGCTTACAAATGGTAGGCAATTAAGGTCACAGTTATAAACACTTAGGACACTAAAGAGACCTTTCTACTGACTTTGAAAAACACCAAAAAAGAAAGATGCCCAGGGTCCCTACTCATCTGCGTGAACGTGCCTTAGGCATGCTGCATGGAGGCATGAGGACTGCAGATGTGGCCAGGGCAATAAACTGCAATGTCCGTACTGTGAGATATCCTAAGACAGCACTACATGGAGACAGGAAGGACAGCGGATCGTCCTCGCAGTGGCAGACCACGTGTAACAACACCCGCACAGGATCGGTACATCCGAATATCACATCCGCGGGACAGGTTCAGGATGGCAACAAAAACTGCCCGAGTTAAACCAGGAACGCACAATCCCTCCATCAGTGCTCAGACTGTCCGCAATAGGCTGAGAGAGATTGGACTGAGGGCTTGTAGGCCTGTTGTAAGGCAAGTCCTTACCAGACATCACCGGCAACAACGTCACCTATGGGCACAAACCCACCTTTGGTAGACCAGACAGGACTGGCAAAAAGTGCTCTTCACTAACGAGTTGCAGTTTTGTCTCACCAGGGGTGATGGTCGGACTCGCGTTTATCGTCGAAGGAATGAGCATTACACCGAGGCCTGTACTCTGGAGCGGGATCGATTTGGAGGTGGAGGGTCCGTCATGGTCTGGGGCGGTGTGTCACAGCATCATCGGACTGAGCTTGTTGTCATTGCATGCAATCTCAACACTGTGCGTTACAGGGAAGACATCCTCCTCCCTCATGTGGTACCCTTCCTGCATACTCATCCTGACATGACCCTCCAGTATGTCAATGCCACCAGCCATACTGCTCGTTCTGTGCGTGATTTCCTGCAAGACAGGAATGTCAGTGTTCTACCATGGCCAGCAAAGAGCCTGGATCTCAATCCCATTGAGCACATCTGGGACCTGTTGGATTGGAGGGTGAGGGCTTGGGCCATTCCCCCCAGAAATGTCTGGGAACTTGCAAGTGCCCTGGTGGAAAAGTGGGGTAACATCTCACATCAAGAACTGGCAAATCTGGTGCAGTTCATGAGGAGGAGATGCACTGCAGTACTTAATGCAGCTGGTGGCCACACCAGATACTGACTGTTACTTTTGATTTTGACCCCCCCTGTTAGTCACATTTTTCTGTTAGTCACATGTCTGTGAAACTTGTTCAGTTTATGTCTTAGTTGTTGAATCTTTTTATGTTCATACAAATATTTACACATGTTAAGTTTGCTGAAAATAAAAGCAGTTGAAAGTGAGAGGACGTTTCTTTATTTGCTGAGTTTATATATATATATAGTATACGTAAACTGTATATATACAGTAATATATACTGTATATTCTTCATCTACGTATATTCTTTTAATACATTTAAAATTATATTAAAATATGTTTGTAATTTAAACATCTTTTGAAATTTTGTGAGACACTTTTGTGTGAAACTCTTTATGTAAATGGAGAAATGGTGCAGGTGTAAATGTGCTAACGGTACCACACTAATTTTGTTGCTCAGAGCATAGTTATAATTGTAGATTTAGGAACTGAGACTATCGGCAAGTTGTTTGAGGTCAGTTTTGCACCTGTTTCGAGGGAATCAGGCAGTTGAATGTAAAGCTCCACAGTAAAAAAAAAAAGTTCAGTCCGGTGATACAAGGCCACAGGCTTGGCACTAAATCTGAGAGGGCACTAATAACAGAGCAGTGCCTACAACTGTGGGGATTTTTCTTAAAGCACTTTATGGGCCAACAATTGCACATTACTCATGTCTGCAACAGCTGCTGTTATAATTCTGTGAAACTAAGATGTGCCCTTAAGGAACCATGGAGGACGAGTGTGTGAAAGGAAGATGGGAATTTTTGTGAGCAGTTTTTTGGACAGTGAACATTGCACAGATGGCACTGAAAATAAATTCATATTGAACCTCTTTTCATACCCATACAAGGGAAAGTACTTCCAAAACAATATTTGATATTTTTCTAAATGTATTTGGGTATCATGGGAATGTTTCTTGTTGTAGCCCAAAGGGTTTGTAAAGACAAAACAAAGTTCTAAAAGGTTGAGTAGGTTAGAGAGGAAAGATCAGAGAACAAAAGAAAAAGGAAAAAAACGTTCCTCAGGGTGGAACACCACATCAGGGTCCAAAATAAATGAGCTCAGAGTGTAGCGTTAAGCCCTACATGTTTGTTATGGGGAGATTTAAGGGTTCAGACTGCTGTATGTCATCTGCACAGATTGGGGCGTTTTATCATAACTGAGTCTCCTTGAGAACTAAATCTACTTACATATTTTTTCATTCCTTATGATTTTCTTTCATTCAAAATGACAATCTGGACTATCTAATCCATCTTCTTTTTATTAGAAAAAAAAAAATATTATTCCCATAGGCTCTGCCCTTGCTAATATTAAAAATGATTTTGTATTTGGGACATGAGGACTGCTGGAATGCTAAGCTGAGGGGGGTTATGTTCCAAGAAACATTGGGTCACGCATTAATCAAGACAGTAAGCATTATTCACAAATGAATATCTGTATTCTTTTTGCCTTGATTGCATTAAAAAGTGTTATGTCTTTAGATTAGAACTACTAAAAAAAATATATATATATATATATATTTTGATTGGGCTAACATGGCCAGTAGGGTTGGATAAATACTTTAGTTGCATGTATGTGTCAGATCCTTCTAATTTTCTGAGAGGTGATTTTATGGAATATAAACTGTAATACAGAGAAGAATGGGACAAAGG
This sequence comes from Myxocyprinus asiaticus, assembly GCF_019703515.2. Classification (NCBI taxonomy): domain Eukaryota; kingdom Metazoa; phylum Chordata; class Actinopteri; order Cypriniformes; family Catostomidae; genus Myxocyprinus; species Myxocyprinus asiaticus. The sequence goes on along the minus strand of NC_059363.1, from coordinate 26,194,573 downwards.
TGGAAATTTAGTCATTTTAGTTAAGTCATTCTTAACCTTTGATTGTTCTCAAAGAGCATGGAACAACATTTTAATAATTTACAAATGAACTACAGTATATAGCCTCATGAGATGTTACTTACCTAGCAGCACTAAGGCATGTTCGAGTCCCAGAGGATTTCCCAGTCAGGTTTCACAGACAAATGTGATGCAAAATCCCTGTCCCAATATTTGAACACAGACATTGTTTTATTATTATAAATAAATCATTCATATTGAAAAGGGCAGAGCAATTCCATTATGTTAAAATAGATACAGAATATGGCATGTATACCAGATGTTGCAATATCAAGACTGTATATTGATTTAGGAGCCAAACGCAACAGCTTTTATTACAAAAAAAGATGAACAACTGTGATGAATTATTCAGCTCTTCTACCCCACTGTTATGATAACTTAACACTAAGAGCTGTTCTGTAACTTTGCCAATCGGCCTAATTGATTATTTGCATCTGAATACTGGCCTTACCACCATTTAATGTAGGAACAGCTAGAACCATTCTGAAACAAAAAGCCCAAACATCTTTGTTTACTGGGTTTCTTTTTGTTAAATAGCTAATTGATGCTATGGTTAGTTTTTGTTCGTCATGCAGGTATTAACCATTTGGCTCATTTTCCTCATTATTATTGGAATAATTCGTCCACACTTAATTCTTTGTCAAAATATATTTAGATCAATACTGGAAAACAACATATGAACTGTATTGTTCACAACAGCAACTCCTCTCCCTTAAAAGACAAATCCTTTCAGTCTTTAATTTTCTTCTGATACGAAAAACATGTTTCAGTTGATTAATTCTTAAATTCAATATCCAGGATATGAGGGATATGATAACAACAATCCCAGTGGGACCAGGGCAATAGACAGTATTTCCTTCTCATTGAGTATACTCTCTCTTACCAGCAGATGGAAGTATTTGGAGGACATGTTTCCTCCTTGGTCAGCAGATGGAAGCAGACATCAAATAGCCACCAAGTGTATTATGACTGTGGGGGGAAACAACATGTATCCTCTGATGAAGACAAAATACAACTTTATTTATTTCACAAAAAAAGGAGCATCCATAAACATTTATGAGAATTTCTGGAGCTCACCATGCAGAGCATTTCATTTCCCAAGCTTTGGATAAAAACATCTGCAATTTAGCTTAGAACAGTCATTATCCCGCTTATTACGTGTTTGCCGAATAAATTAATACAATACATGGGTATGAATATTTTTTAAATGTTTTAAATTGAAATGCAATTATCCCTACTTTGAAAATAAAATAAAAAAATAAAAATAAAACAAGCCTATGATGGTTAGCTGGTCTTAGCTGGTTGCCCATCCTGACCAGTCGGGTTTTAGAGAGGTTTAGGGCACTTTTAAGCTGGACAAGCTGGTAAACTCGTTTAAAGCAGACTATTCAACCTGCTTGGGCTGGTTTTTGCTATTTTTTCCTTTGTCTGTTTTTTCTTTTCATTTTTTTTTTTTTTCATATAAGACAAAAATTGCCAATTACAGCCTAGAAAACAATCAATCTTGCAACAAACATTGCAACAGTATTAATATATGAATTTAAATATTATTAATCTGCAATCCAAGTTCCTTTTGCCATATAAGCTAACAATAACATACTTGGCTGCAATGTATGTCTTCTTCAGTTGTAATTTCTCTCTTATCCAAGTCTTTCTACTTGTTCTTCCAAGCGATATTTCCATTTTCTTGCTTTAACTGGGGACACGTAAACGTCTAGCCACCTATAATAAGGTTTATGCTCACCATAACATTAATACTAAAGTCCACCGAGGCCATGACCCCGAGGTCGATATAGTGTTTCAGTCGCAAAATGCCGGCAGTTAAATAACTTGAAATGAAAAGAGCAAAGAGTTTTAATATGGACACATTAATGTAGCCACGAAGACCTTTTGTTTATAATGTTTTCGTTTTGTAATTAGTTTTATACATATATTATTATAGAATGTGTAATGTTTACAATAGAAAATCTAAAGAGCGTGTAATATTTTTGTATAATAATAAGCTAATATATGATTATCTATCTATCATCTGTCTGTCCGTCTGTCTATCTATCATCTGTCTGTCCATCTGTCTATCTATCATCTGTCTGTCTGTCAGAACATACATCAAATGTATGTGTGTTCAGTATAAACAAGTTAACCCTTAAATGCATACCCTTTCTAAATTAATTGAATACTGTACTCATATTGATCATACTGTAATAATCTCACCTGTAGTAAGTCCATCTATCCTCTGGGAAGTTATTACAACCTTTAGAATGAGAAAATATCATTGTGGTGAATTTTAGTGAATATTTTTCTAAATTAATTGATTACTGTACTTATATAATTGATCATACTGTAATAATCTCACCTGTAGTAATTCCATCTATCCTCTGTGAAGTTATTACAGACTTTAACATTGTGGTGAATTTTAGTGTGTGGAGTCAGACGGTCCCTAACTCCAACAAATATCGAACTTAAAACAAACTTTACCCCAGTTGTGTCTCGTGAAATTTCAGTGAAAGTAATAAATTCTCTTCTATAATTGTCCTGATTTGTTGCAGCATATCAACGCTTTGACATATGAAAAATACAACATCAAACTATATCAGAATATATTATATCCTATTATTTTATAATCGTCTTGAAAATGCTTTGAAAATGTTGCACTATCTCGGCATTTTGTACATCAATTTGTGTTAAAATATACGCCCCGGGCACTATAAAGACCAGAGAATGTAAAATGTTTTGTGCAGTACACATGCATTTAAGCGTTGAAGGCATTGTGAAAAATAAAAGTTTCAGATGGAACGGAAGAAAGAAAGCAAAGTAAAATGTCACCTTTTAGAGCCTAACATGTTTACGTGTTTCACCTCAACACAGATATTTTGGAGAATGAATAACACATGACACACACTTTCCCCAGATGACCACACAATGGCGCCACGAGGCAAAACACCAAGGCCGGAAGTAGCAAATGTATGCTTTACGGGCTTTAGGACCGCTCGGGGTCTGTGGTTGTGCCGTTAGCCGCCTGGCTGCTGGTGGTGCAGCTGTTTCGGAGTCTTTCTGCCGAACATGTGGCGTGGCATTGGTGTTACTCCACTTGCAGCAGTCATTAACAAAACCGAGTGAGACCGAGAAATCGCTCTCGTCTGTGTGTGCCGTTTAGAGTTAAAGTCAGAGATAGCTTTCTGACGAGTTCAAAGAAGTGAGGCACGCGGGGAGGTCGAGAGCGATGAAAACCGAAGGAATTGAGGGAACGGAAAGGTTTTTGAGCCCTGGTAAAGGCCGGGGACTCAGAGCCACAAAGCATTTCAGAGTTGGCGATCTGGTGTTCGCCTGTCCGGCGTATACTTACGTGCTGACAGTGAACGAGAGAGGCGGACACTGCGAATTCTGCTTTACCAGGTCAGCGCGTGACACTGTGTATTCGTTGTGCAAACATTCTCTCCTGACATGTTGTGCATGGATGTTTGTCTTAAGAAAAGAATGCAAACACGTATTTGAACACATTAAAGAACAGAATAATTTATGGTAACTTTATATCAGTAGTTTTGCATGCAGCTCGCATAATTAAAAGACACTGTCATGTGGACTAGTAAGGGTGACAGGTAATCTGCACACTGAATTGGGCTTATCCCTTCTTAAAGATGGCTGGCATGTGCTCTCTATAGCTCTGGAAAAAATTAAGAGACCACTGCAAAATTATCAGTTTCTCTGGATTTACTATTTATAGGTGTGTTTGAGTAAAATTTACTGACAACATTTCTCCCAAATCCCAAATAAAATATTGTCATTTAGAGCATTTATGACAATTTACTGTTGTTAGTTGACAACTGGTCAAAATAACAAAAAAGATGCAGTGTTTTCAGACCTCGAATAATGCAAAGAAAACAAGTTCATATTAATTTTTAAACAACACAATACTAATGTTTTAACTTTGGAAGAGTTCAGAAATAAATATTTGGTGGAATAATCCAGATTTTCAGTCACAGCTTTCATGCGTCTTGGCATGCTCTGTACCAGTCTTTCACATTGCTGTTGGGTGACTTTATGCCACTCCTGGTGCAAAAAATTCAAGCAGCTCGGCTTTGTTTGATGGCTTGTGGCCTTTCATCTTCCTCTTGATCCCCTTCCAAAGGTTTTCAATGGGGTTCAGGTCTGGAGATTGGGCTGGCCATGACAGGGTCTTGATCTGGTGGTCCTCCATTCACATCTTGATTATCCTGGCTGTGTGGCATGGAGCATTGTCCTGCTGGAAAAACTGATCCTCAAAGTTGGGGAACATTGTCAGAGCAGAAGGAAGCAAGTTTTCTTCCAGGATAACCTTGTACATGGCTTGATTCATGCGTCCTTCACAAAGACGAATCTGCCCGATTCCAGCCTTGCTGAAGCACCCCCAGATCATCGTTGATCCTCCAACTGGGCGTATAATGGTTAGAAGGAGAAGCCACAGTGTCTCGCACCCACTGTGAAATTTGGTGGAGGATTGGGGGTGCATCAGCAAGGCTGGAATCATTTTCATTTTACTCAAACACATACCTATAAATAGTAAATCCAGAGACACAGATAATTTTTCAGTGGTCTCTTAATTTTCTTCCAAACCTGTATTTTTGCACTTTATTTAAATGCTGCTTCACATGCATTGTGAAAGGTGATATGAGCTGTGTTACGCTTGCCCCAGTTTATTTACAGATGCAACACCTGGTTCCACCTGGTCTCAAATGTTGCATTGTGTACTTTGTCCAATGGATGAATATTCAGTGAAATAATTTACTCCCTCAATCAGTCAGTAAATGCTTACTTATGTGATATGGTGTAGACTAGATAAAGCCTTGGGGTTCAATGATAGAAAGTCTTTATAGTAAAATCATGTCAACACAGGTTACTTGATTGATCACAGTATGCCGTTGTATGAGATGTATATGCAAACTGATGCATAGTTGCAGCCTAAAACTTAGACTATAGCAAGGCCAATACATAGTAAAGGTTCCTAAAAGTTTTGCATAGGTTGCATTTTCATCCATAATTGAGCACATAAACAGTAAACCTACAAGTAATTGGTGGCTTACTGAACTTCTGTAACTGAAGGGTTGCAGGTTGGCCAAGTGTCCCATGGATCAGTGGTTGGTGCTAGAAAATAGAGATGATCTTACACATTTAACTATGTACTCTTGTCATTTCATTTGCAGGAAAGAAGGGCTGTCAAAATGTGGAAAATGTAAACAGGCCTACTACTGCAATGTAGAGTGCCAGGTAGGTCAATACTTTGGTCAGAAGAAAGTGACATCATGGCCTCTTTGTGAATTGCTTAAGGATTAAGCATGCCATTAGATGTTTTTGATTTGTCAGCATATAGCAGATCTTTTTTCCTTAAGCTAAGTACTTACACTACACTGCTCTAATTGCAATGGTCCCACTGGAGAAACTTGAGTTTAAGTGCTTTTCTTTTGCAGGGTTATGTGCCAGAGAAACATGATTTCACTATTGTTCAGCTCCATAGTTAATGGATTGTGATCAAACCTGCAACCTTTTGTGTTAGCACAGCAGCCCAGAACCTTAGCAACTGGGTTTCCACCACCCATTGCTGCTGATTTTTATTTATATTTTTAACATTGAAAAAATCTATACAAAAATAGGGCTATGAATTTAACACATTCATTTAGTGTGATGACACAAAAATACAAACACAAAAAAATAATGCAATTATTTTACAGGCGATGTCAAAAGTACCTGTACTTCGGTACCTAGTCTATCTAAAATTTATATATATACACAGTGCATCCGGAAAGTATTCACAGCGCTTCACTTTTTCCACATTTTGTTATGTTACAGCCTTATTCCAAAATGGATTAAATTCATTATTTTCTTCAAAATTCTACAAACAATACCCCATAATGACAACATGAAGTTTGTTTGAAATCTTTGCAAATTTATAAAAAAAAAAAAAAAAAATCATGTACATAAGTATACACAGCCTTTGCTCAATACTTTGTTGAAGCACCTTTGGCACCAGTTACAGCCTCAAGTCTTTTTGAGTATGATGCTGCAAGCTTGGCACACCTATTTTTGGGCAGTTTCTCCCATTCTTCTTTGCAGGACCTCTCAAGCTCCATCAGGTTGGATGGGGTGTGTCGGTGCACAGCCATTTTCAGATCTCTCCAGAGATGTTCAATCGGGTTCAAGTCTGGGCTCTGGCTGGGCCACTCAAGGACATTCACAGAGTTGTCCCGTAACCACTCCTTTGTTATCTTGGCTGTGTGCTTAGGGTCGTTGTCCTGTTGGAAGATGAACCTTCGCCCCAGTCTGAGGTCCAGAGCGCTCTGGAGCAGGTTTTCATCAAGGATGTCTCTGTACATTGCTGCATTCATCTTTCCCTCGATCCTGACTAGTCTCCCAGTTCCTGCCACTGAAAAACATTCCCACAGCATGATGCTGCCACCACCATGCTTCACTGTAGGGATGGTATTGGCCAGGTGATGAGTGGTGCCTGGTTTCCTCCAGACATGACACTTGCCATTCAGGCCAAAGAGTTCAATCTTTGTTTCTCATGGTCTGAGAGTCCTTCAGGTGCCTTTTGGCAAACTCCAGGCAGACTGTCATGTGCCTTTTACTGAGGAGTGGCTTCCGTCTGGCCACTCTACCATACAGGCCTGATTGGTGGAGTGCTGCAGAGATGGTTGTTCTTCTGGAAGGTTCTCCTCTCTCCACAGAGAAACGCTGGAGCTCTGTCAGAGTGACCATTGGGTTCTTGGTCACCTCCCTGACTAAGGCTCTTCTCCCCCGATCGCTCAGTTTGGCCAGGCGGCCAGCTCTAGGAAGAGTCCTGGTGGTTCCAAACTTCTTCCATTTACGGATGATGGAGGCCACTGTGCTCATTAAGACCTTCAGTGCTGCAGACAGTTTTCTGTACCCTTCCCCAGATCTGTGCCTCGATACAATCCTGTCTCGGAGGTCTGCAGACAATTCCTTGGACTTCATGGCTTGGTTTGTGCTCTGACATGCACTGTTAACTGTGGGACCTTATATAGACAGGTGTGTGCCTTTCCAAATCATGTCCAATCAACTGAATTTACCACAGGTGGACTCCAATCAAGTTGTAGAAACATCTCAAGGATGATCAGTGGAAACAGGATGCACCTGAGCTCAATTTTGAGTGTCATGGCAAAGGCTGTGAATACTTATGTACATGTGATTTTTTTTTTTTTTCTTTTTTTTTTTTTTTAATAAATTTGCAAAGATTTCAAACAAACTTCTTTCACGTTGTCATTATGGGGTATTGTTTGTAGAATTTTGAGGAAAATAATGAGTTTAATCAATTTTGGAATAAGGCTGTAACATAACAAAATGTGGAAAAAGTGAAGTGCTGTGAATACTTTCCGGATGCACTGTATATATTTTGAAAAGCACTATACATATTTAATTAACTTGAATGGCTTCACATAAATAATTAACATATTTATTTAAAAAAACATTCATGCATTGAAGACATGGTTTAGGAAAGTTGGTTTTACTTAAATGTTGTTAAATGTACAGAAACCTGCTCAGGACTCTGTACTCATAATTCTGTTCCTTCATAATTGCTGTTCAGCAAATATGATTGAAAGGTGTGCAAATATGTAATATATTTTGTTATATTGTGGTATAGTTATTCAGTTGCGGTTAGCTTGCAAAATGTAAGCTAACTCAAAAACACATAGAAAAAGAAATGTTTAATTTCATGATCTATAGCTTTGGGTAAATACTATAATGTGTAACGTATGATTTAAAAATCATGAAATGACATATTTACAAAGTTACATGAACATACACCATAAAACGATTTTGTAGGTTTTCTACTCAGGCAGTGAATACAGTACTCTTGAAAAGTTCTCTGAGCCAGTGGAATCATTTTGGGCATTCCATATTGGGAGAAAAGGGGATAAAAGAAAAGATAGCATCGTATGTATCCTTCCCCGGGTAGGCAATCCCAGAATGCACCATGATGAGCTTGGTGGAAAAATAAGTCCAAGATGGCGGACGAAGAAAGAGAGAAGTATCCATTATAAATATACTTATAATCCATTAAATACTGAAAAGTATCAATAAATAACAGTTTAATATGATACAAAACCCAACTATTTTACCCTAAATGTGTGTGTGCTGTATTTATGCTCATTAGAGGATCACGCTGTTTCTCTTGCGTCACCTGTATTGAAATCAGTTGCGAGTTGAGTCAAAGTCCCTTTCAAGGCAAGTTAGTCTACTCGGTGGCCATCTTTGGAACTCTCTCTGGCTGGCTGGGCAGCTATTTTTTTATGTAACAAGTGGCATACAAGTACAGCTACTGTCTACTTGAATGGGGAAAGACCAAAATCTCCAAAACGGTTTGTCGAGAAATTTGGGCACTCTAGCAACATCTGTGATTGAAACTTAAAATTGCAAGCAACTTGCGGAAGATCTGATCACACAAGTTGGATTCAGCACTGCCCTTCTGGCGGATTAATTATCTAATGTTTTGAGGATTCTGAGATTTTCACCTGCAAAGCCATGTCATGACCTGCTATTTTCATTTTGATTGTTATTCAATTAAACATTTAAAATTGCTTGCTTTGAGGAGGATAAACAACTCTCTTATTTACATATTTTGAATTAATTAATTAATTTGACACTTTTATAAAGCGCTTTTCTGACACTACACTTAAAGTGCTTTTACGTCGAGAACAGGGAACTCTCCTCAACCACCACTAGGTAACCAGTATATTTTAATATGCTTACTCAAGTGGTTTAACTGCTATTACGGATTGTATTGAACTCCACTTATTAATTTAAAAATGCAAATATAACAATTTAAATACATTTTCTTAATCATTTCTTTAGCAGTAAAGTTATAATAGAGAGATGGTTACACGCTAAACAAATTAATATTACAGTGTGGTATAAAAATTGGTACATCATAAACAACTAGATAAGATTATATATTGGGAAACTACCTTGTAGTAACTTTAGTGGCTTTTAAACAGACAATCTGCCAAAAGGACTATGGCATTGTGAAAACTTGAGAAAACAGCAGCACACACACATACAGAGACACACTCTAAGGGAACCTCGAAACTACAACAATATCATAGAATACTCAGAAGTCAATAATATTAGTAAACATGTTACATTAACTTCACTGGAAAACATAGATACAGTACATCGCGATTTGTTAAACACACAAGTATTGTTAGATTCGTAAGAGCATGACAACCAGTATAAGCTTCAACAACCCTACAAGAAGACATATCCAAGCATTATAACAGGTAATCAACTTTGCCAAAAAGTTAACAGATAAACATCCATTCAGACTGCTGCAATGCTGTCCTGTACTGTGACAGTGACTGACTGAACAGCCAGCCAGAACACGCGACAGCCGGTACTTCTCTGTGTTTACGGACATGACGTTAAGACGCAAGGATCAATGACATAAGCGTGAGATTTCACACCAAATCCGACATGACAGCTCCAAATACAAATTATTTTTGTTGGCTTACCATAGAGAATGGGGGAAGGTAAAGACATTGTTTTGAACACTTGTTTTTTTTTATTTATTTATTTTTTTTTATGTACTCAATAATAGAATCTTCTGTTGTGCGGCTTTGTTTAAATGTGTCTGACTTGCTACAGAATCCTTTACCATCATTTAACAATCTTGAAGCTCTTGATAGGTCAGTTTCAATATGAATGCCACTTTTATTTCCAGAACCAGACTTTTGCCCTCTGTTTCATGTTAAACGACTTATTACAGTTAGTCCTGCCCCAAACTAACACAGTTGGCTGAGCCAACAGCTGACATGTCAGACCGCTCAAACTAACAGAGCAGTATTTTAAGAGCCATGGTGTTTACACTCTTCAAGAAGTCAATTTAGGAATGGATTTTAAAAAACATTACACAGTCAGTGTTGCCTATTTAGATATAAAAAGCAAAAAAAACAAACACACACACACACAAAAAAAAACAGCAACAATAATATAATTGAACCAGTAATCACAGAACAAGTCTTATGTAGTCTGTTTATTTTAAGGGACTTGGGTGTTGCTCTGTTCCTAAATTGATCTGGAAGGCGTTCTGGCCTCGCTGTTGCTATGACAATCCATCTCTAATGCATTAGCGATCAGTTTCTGTTTGCTTGCCAGAACACAGGGTTTTTTTATTTGTTGCCCAGTTGCCTGAGAGGTAGCCCAAGACTAATTCGAAGTCTTATCTCCCAGGAATTCACATATTTGCCTTGAGGCTCCCATCAATGCGAAATCATGACTCATCAAAAGGAAGCGAGCCAACCTGCAATTGGTTAAATCAAAAGCATATAATCTGAAAGAGGAGAGATGTGACCCTTCATGCTGTGTATTATTCAGCATAAGTGTGTTGTGTTTGCTGGAGTACATATCATGAACTTTCGATGGAATATGAAAATGTATACAGTAAGTATCCAGTCTTAAGGGTGTGTGTGTTGGTGTGAAATAAACCGTGGCCTTGTACTTCCCCCAGAAAGGAGATTGGCCCATGCACAAACTGGAGTGCTCTGCAATGTGCGCATATGGCGAGAACTGGTGTCCATCAGAAACAGTGCGACTGGTCGCCAGAATAATTCTGAAACAGGTAAGGATAACCTCTTGGTGTTTGGTGTGGCTTTTTGAATGGTGTTTTGTTTATAGAAGAACCTTCAAATAATTCATTTTGACATTTGTACTGTAATTACAATAAGGTTCTTTTTATTAACATTAGTTAATGCATTAGGTATAATGATCCAGTATTATTATCATTAACGAGAACTAAATCTAAATGAAAATATTTTCGTTAAGAGAAATAAAAACTGAAATGATTGCAAAAAACTGTAAGTCCAAATGATTTGAGTATCCGATTCTGATCGGAATCCGATCTTCATGACTGTCTGCACTGTGTATCGCAACTGATCAGATCCGATTTGTGTGTCCCGTGGCTATCTTTATTTTCTGGCATATCTCCATTTGTTGCTATAGCTACAGTATGACATTGCATCAGTGTGCAGAAAAAACAACGTGGAGGTGAATAGAGATTTTAGCTTATAACATGGCAATGTGTAGCTGGGGTGCTGGACTACGCCTTATGAGGCAGCGGCAGAGACGCTGCCGTCTTCACTGGTATAATAGCTCAAAGTGGTGTGTGGTCCAGACAGACTAGCAGTGACTGGTGGGCTCATGTGGTAGCCACCTTTGATGAAATGATGTGGCTGTAGAACTTCAGAATGCACACTGGAAGATTCCATTAATAATATTCTCAGCTAGACCTACACTCTGCCACCACACAGCTTATTTCCGCCACCACTGCCAGCAAGTTTCCTGCTACAATGTGTGCCATATAACGTGTCTTTACGTAGCCTGAAAAAATTACATACGGCAAAAAGCCACTTGAGATCTGATCAGAGCGTTCAGACCGAAACCTATTTCCGGAAATGTGATTTTAAATAGGATTTCAAACCACTTATAAATGTAGCTTGAAACGGATTCTTAAAATTTGTATTTCATATTAATTCTTTTTTTTTTTTTTTCATCATTCAGACTTGCTAAACATGATTGGATTCCAATTGTATATGCACAAAAATGGAATTTGGACTGACAGTCTGAACATAAAATAATAACTCCAAAACTAACTAAAATAAATTAAAAAAATTACCTTGAATTAATTTGTTTTATTTTTTTATTTTTTTTATACATGGTAGGGTGAATATGGGCAGAGTGGAACACTTTTGGAAATGTAATTTTTTTTTGTCACTTTCAGTTATGATCCAAATGCCACATAGCCTGACATTATCCAGTTGTGCTCAAAAGTTTGCATACCCTGGCAGAAATTGTGAAATTTTGGCTTTGATTTTGAGAATATGACTGATCATGCAAAAAAACTGTCTTTTATTTAAGGATAGTGATCATATGAAGCCATTTATTATCACATAGTTGTTTGGCTCCTTTTTAAATCATGATGATAACAGAAATCACCCAAATGGCCCTGATCAAAAGTTTACATACCCTTGAATGTTTGGCCTTGTTACAGACAAACAAGGTAACACACACACAGGTTAAATTGGCACTTAAAGGTTAATTTCCCACACTTGTGGCTTTTAAAATTGCAATTAGTGTCTGTGTATAAATAGTCAATGAGTTTGTTAGCTCTCACGTGGATGCACTGAGCAGGCTAGATACTGAGCCATGGGGAGCAGAAAAGAACTGTCAAAAGACCTGCGTAACAAGGTAATGAAACTTTATAAAGATGGAAAAGGATATAAAAAGATATCCAAAGCCTTGTAAATGCCAGTCAGTACTGTTCAATCACTTATTAAGAAGTGGAAAATTTGGGGATCTCTTGATACCAAGCTAAGGTCAGGTAGACCAAGAAAGATTTCAGCCACAACTGCCAGAAGAATTGTTCGGGATACAAAGAAAAACCCACAGGTAACCTCGGGAGAAATACAGGCTGCTCTGGAAAAAGATGGTGTGGTTGTTTCAAGGAGCACAATATGACGATACTTGAACAAAAATGAGCTGCATGGTCGAGTTGCCAGAAAGAAGCCTTTACTGCACCAATGCCACAAAAAAGCCCGGTTACAGTAGGCCCGACAACACCTTGACACGCCTCACAGCTTCTGGCACACTGTAATTTGAAGTGATGAGACCAAAATAGAGCTTTATGGTCACAACCATAAGTGCTATGTTTGGAGAGGGGTCAACAAGGCCTATAGTGAAAAGAATACCATCCCCACTGTGAAGCATGGTGGTGGCTCACTGATGTTTTGGGGGTGTGTGAGCTCTAAAGGCACGGGGAATCTTGTGAAAATTGATGGCAAAATGAATGCAGCATGTTATCAGAAAATACTGGCAGACAATTTGCATTCTTCTGCACGAAAGCTGCACATGGGACGCCCTTGGACTTTCCAGCCCGACAATGACCTTAAGCACAAGGCCAAGTTGACCCTCCAGTGATTACAGCAGAAAAAGGTGAAGGTTCTGGAGTGGCCATCACAGTCTCCTGACCTTAATATCATCGAGCCACTCTGGGGAGATCTCGAACGTGCGGTTCATGCAAGACGACCAAAGACTTTGCATGACCTGGAGGCATTTTTCCAAGACGAATGAGCAGCTATACCACCTGCAAGAATTTGGGGCCTCATAGACAACTATTACAAAAGACTGCACGCTGTCATTAATGCTAAAGGGGGCAATACACAGTATTAAGATCTAAGGGTATGCAGACTATTGAACAGGGGTCATTTCATTTTTTTCTTTGTTGCCATGTTTTGTTTTATGATTGTGCCATTCTGTTAGAACCTACAGTTGAATATGAATCCCATAAGAAATAAAAGAAATGTATTTTGCCTGCTCACTCATGTTTTCTTTAAAAATGGTACATATATTACCAGTAAAAAAAAAAAAAAAATTTTCAATACAGGGAAAAAGAATCTTGGTGACCCTATTTTGACCAAATCCCAGAATCTTTTCTGGCAGTGTTGGTAAGGTGGGCCAGAACTAGAACTTTCAGAATGTTCAGAACCAGAACTTTCACATCATAAATCATCATATGTAACATTTACAAACATAAAGTCACCATTTACTTTACCTTAAAAACATTTGCCTCAAATTTCTGTAATTTTCTTTACCATTGCTTTTCCCACCAGTGGTCATTAAATTAGCTCTGCCGCACATCCTGATGTAAAATCATAAATGTAAAACCTTAAAAGGTTCATTGTTTACTTCTCAAATTTGTTTATTTATTATTTTTAACCATTTAAGGAAATACAAATGCATACAATAAGGGTCAAGTTTAAATGTCTCACTTTACCAATTTTCACCTTATATTTTGACATTTGAAACATTTCTAATCTACCTTAATTAAACATGAAAATGCCACTAGATGGGTCATACACAAGACTGCCCTGAGAAATTTAATGACATTAGACATTTTAAATGAAATCAGTAAATGCGTTAGCTTTGGCAGCCATGAAATACTAAAACGAAAATAAAAACGATCTAAACTGAAACTAACAAACAATGTGTGAAATCTAACGAAAAATAAACTAAAATAAATTGAATATAAAATATAAATGAAAACTAAATTACACTGCATGCCCAGTTATTAGGCAAATTGTATTCCTCAGGATTAATTTTATTGTTGAACAAACACAATGCTCTGTCAATCCAAAATGTTATTGAACCTCAAACCTGAATGCTTAACAAAGAAAAAGTGAGTTTTGTCTTTCTCAGGGGAATATATAAGTGTGCACAATTATTAGGCAACTATTAGTGTGCACAATTATTAGGAAAATAAATTACAAAAATAATTTCACCCAATTTAAAAAATAAGAAACACAAAATGACAATTAAATAACATTTTTGGCCTTTCAAAAATATTCAGTGACCAATATAGCCACCCTTCTTTTCAATTGTCATGAAGCTTCCACCCAAGGAGTCTGTCAGTTTCTTGATCTGTTCAAGATCAATTTTCGCTGAAGCAGCAACCACAGCCTGCCAAATGCTGTTCAAAGAGGTGTATTGTCTTCCCTCACTGTAAATCTCACGTTTGAGAAGGGCCCACAAGTTCTCAGTAGGATTTAAGTCAGGTGAGGAAGGGGGCCAAGTCATTACTTGGGCATCTTTGAGGCCCTTGCTGGCTAGCCAAGCAGTGGAGTACTTGGATGCATGTGATGGAGCATTGTCCTGCATAAAGATCATGGCCTTCTTGAATGCTGAGGACTTCTTTCTGTACCACTACTTGAAGAAAGTACTTTCCAGAAACTGGCAGTAGGTTTGAGAGTTGAGTTTTAGTCCGTCTTCAACTCGAAAAGGTCCAACTACCTCATCCTTAATGATAGCAGCCCATAACAGTACCCCTCCTCCACCTTGCTGGCACCTGACTCGAAGTGGTGCCCTGTGTCCATTGGTGATCCAGCCACGGGCCCATCCATCTGGTCCATCAAGAGTCACTCTCATTTCATCTGTCCATAAAACCTTTGAAAAATCTTCATGTATTTGTTTGCCCAATCTTGATGCTTCAACTTGTGAATATATTCAGTGGTGGTCGGGTTTCAGCCTTCTTAACCTTGGCCATGTCTCTGAGCACTTGGCACCTTGTACTTCTGGACACTCCAAGTAGGTTGCAGTTCTGGAATGTGGTAGCATTGGAGGATAATGGGTTCCTGGTAGCTTCATGTTTAATTCTTCTCAAGTCTTTTGCAGTTAATTTGCACTTTTTCTTCTCCATGCGTTTTTTTGCGCCCCATTTGACTATTCGCAACAAAACGTTTGATTGTCCGGTGGTCACACCTCAATAGTTTAGCTATTTCAAGAGAGTTGCATCCGTCTGAAAGGCATTTTACAATGACTTTTCAGTGTCAGTTAAATCTCTTTTTTGGCCCATTTTACCTGAGGTAATGAAGCTGCCTAATAATTATGCACACCTTGATATAAGGTGTTAGTCACTTTCGCCACACCCTCCCTCATTACACAAATACATACCACCTGAAAATGATTGAATCCAATAAGCATTCAAGTTTATATGGTTTGTAGTTGGAAAATGTGCATGGAAATCAGAATACTCACTTGCCTGATAATTGTGCACGCAGTGTATAAATCTAAAACTATAATAACCCTATGAACCAACAATGAACATTTATTTTTTACAGGATTTATAATGCTTGGTTGATGTTAATTTATCAAAAATACTATTCCTACTATTTGTTTATGTTCATAATGCATTAAATAATGTTAACATGTGCACCATTTTATATAACACATAGTATAGTATTTTATTATAAGGCATGCTTTAACACACTGATTTTAGTTGATTGTAACGTAATTCGAAATGGGTCCATAGTTTCAACTATTTCTTGATAACATTACAAGCACATGTACTTTACACAATTATTATTACAGTACATTTAGCGGTTGGGAAGAGTGTTGGTGGTTAAGCTCTGTCACCACCTTAATCTAGCAAACTGTACATAATTGTGGTCACGTTACCATATTTTTAGAAAGAGCTTTCAGCTATCTGTGATTAAGAGATGCACATGTTAATAGTGATAAGCAATTTTTTATACTGTAAGCTGTTTTTACATGCCAAAGTTAATTTACAGCATACTTTGCCAATGTATAAAATCATGTAAAATCATTCTTTCCCAAAATATTAGTCGCGAGTTATTCCCCAAAATGATAGCTGTGGGGTAAACTGTGTTAGATGCGTTGATATAAGCAGTGTCAGTGGCTCAACTAATAGTAAATTTGCTTCTCTCCAAATGCAGGAAATACTTTTATAAAACTGTAAAATATGTTTGAAATTGTTTTACTGCATTCAGATATTATGAATATTACACCTTTTCCTGGCTAATTTATGAAAATGCAAAAATGGTGCAAGAAAGTAAGATGTTTTTAAAACTGGATTCATTTGATAGCAGACATCCTGAAATAGTATATTGGTTTTAACTCTCATTGGCTATGTTTACAGGCAACTTAATAATCCGGCTGATAGCTCAATTGGTCTAAAAAATGTGCAGCGCTGTGAACAGTGCTTTTATGAATTACAAATTGAATGGAAATTACGCAGCACTCGCTGCAGGAACATTTTCTCATCATGTACTCACCCTCATGCCATCCCAGATGTGTATGACTTACTTTCTTCTGCAGAACACAAATGAAGATTTTTAGAAGTATATTTCAGCTCTGAAGGTCCATACAATGCAAGTGAATGGTGACCAGAACTCAGAAGGTCCAAAAAGCACCTAAAAGGCAGCATAAAAGTAATTCTTATGACTCCAGTGGTTAAATCTATGTCTTCAGAAGTGATATGACAGGTGTGGGTGAGAAACAGATCAATATTCAAGTCATTTTTACTAAAAATATCTACCTTTGACCAGCCTCAACCAGTTGGTGGCTGAATATGAAAGTGAAAGTCACTAATCAAAATTCAAAAGTTGCTAACCGCACACTGAATTGCAAAACAGACTAAAAAATATATAACTTTATTAAATTTGCATCCCAAAAAAATTTACAAAGTGAGTTAAAAGCCAGATCAACAAAGGAAGCAGACGTTTCCGCACATTGCTTTCTTCAATGCTCATGTTGTAAAAGATGTTCACCTATTTTAACAAGTCTAAATTGAAAATTGCAACCAGCTGGGCCTAATGAGTTAACAAGGATAGAACCTAAATAGACAAAAAATTTACCTAAGTGGAATCTAGAATCAACATAAAGTGCATGTCACTACCACACCAGAATGTGGAAGTGAAAGTGTAGATTTACAGTACAAATTGACTTAAATATTGATCTGTTTCTCACCCACACCTGTCATTTATCCACTGGAGTCGAATGCTGCCTTTCTGTCTTTTTTTTGGACCTTCTGAGTTCTGGTCACCATTCACTAATTATTACAGAGCTGAGATATTCTTCTAAAAAAATCTTAATTTGTGTTCTGCAGAAGAAATAAAGTCATACACATTTGGGATGGCATGAGGGTGAGAAAATGATGAGAGAATTTTTATTTTTGGGTGAACAATTCCTTTAAGGGTATGGGGGTTCGCACTATATATTTTGCAGGACTCTATGTTCTTTCATGACATCCCATAAAACAAGAAAAAGAAAGTTGTCATTCTAAAATTTTGTTTTCATTTCACATCTAGAACATCTCTCCCCCGGAATCTTTACTTCGTACTCTGATCTAGATATGGCTAGTTATTGGAGGTGGAAATGGGTATGAGGCTAATATGGTTAAGCCAGACATGACGTTGGAACGCTGCTATTCTCGTTGTTTGCTGAGTAAAGTGTATAGCATCAGAAGAAAGCTTTTCTGGCCTTTTTATTTATTTATTTATCATTTTTTTAGATATGTCAGTAAAGCAAAAACAGTGATTACCTTCTTTGGTGCCATACTCGCAGTGTCTTTCTCCAGCTTTCTCTATGCGACTACTGACACTCTTATGCGCAGAAGTTTTGTTCGTTATACATGTAATGTGCATATAAACAAATATTTGTAACGGATTGCATAGTTTAAGGTACAAATGAACAGTACTGCAATCGGATTGAACTTCGAAAATGAGTGCCTGTAAGCATACAGATTTGTATCTATTTTTTCCTTACCTAGAGGACAACTTAAGTATAGAATGTGGCACATCTTATCCCACTCCTACTTAACTTGCTTACACAAACACTGGTAGTTGGGCATTTCCAGTAAAGATGTTTGCATATACTACAGACTAACAATTAAAGTACATTTGAGTCTCTTTTTGAAATATTACATCTAATAGAACTTGAACGGATTTTTGGCCATGGGACTATGTTGAGAGGGCAGCTCTTGGAGCAAATCTGGTGTTTTATAGTCTATAGTCTCAGAACATTTTCTGCTCTAGACTAGAGTACTCTAGTTCATAGAGATTCTCGGTTTGAGTGCTAAAGCACAGGATACGTGCCTGCCACAGTGAGTGTTTACTTGCTCAATCTTACACCGATTTTGCTTAATAACCTGAAAACATGTAAAGTCATTTAAATGTCTGTGACAAGGTTCTTTTAACTCTTTCAAGGAGGAAGCAGGCGACGGGTAACAATCCAACGTGCATGTTTATTTCTCACACCAACTTAAAGAATGCTTTTCAGCTTCAATACAATGACCACACACATGAACACTCTGCTGCTTGCAACTCTTTCTCCTCCAGTGGTCTGAATCACCCTTTAAATCTCTCTCCGCTCTCACTGCAGACACAAAAGCTTTTAGAGGTGATTTCCCACAGGTGCCAACCCATACCGCACTCACTCTCTCGGCCTCGCTCTCCACAGATGTCGCATGGCTATGCCCCCATCACCACATACCCCCATCGGGGAACCATCTGGCCTGTCACTTGCTCTCAGGTCAAGAATGTATTGAATTTCATTTTTGCTGTTTGAAGGTCCCTCCCAATTTTCAGGTAGGGCGTTGAGCACGCCATGCGGATGACACCCATACAATAATTAGAATGCGGAGAACCCTGTGGAGGCTTGTGGGACCTCGTACTGCAAATAATAGGGGCTCGTGCCACTTGTCCGAATTTCAAGCGTCTTCGTGCACGAACTTATGAATCATATTCTTTAGTGTCTGATTAAATCGCTCAACAAAGCCGTCCGTTTGGGGGTGGTAAACACTGGTCAGAATCTATTTAATCCCCAGTAATTTGTACAGTTCGCGTAGTGTATGTGACATAAATGTTGTGCCCTAATCAGTGAGGATTTCTTTCAGAATCCCCACTTGGGAGATTATTCTGAAAAGTGCTTCCACAACACTACATGCTGAGATGTTTGCAGAGGCATTGCTTCCAGATATCGCATTGCGTAGTCCACCAGAACCAACACAAAGCGAGGCCCACATGCCGTCCACTGTAATGGCCCGACGAGGTCCATGTCAATTCGTTCGAAGGGGACCTCTGTTAAGGGAAGGGGGCACAATGGCATTCTTGGGGTGGCTGGTGGATTCACCAGCTGACATTCACGACATTCGGCACACCATCTGCGAACATCCCTGTGAATTCCCGGCCAATAGAAACGGGCCATTGGATGGCTCAGTGTTTTTTCCTGCCCTAAGTGATCCGACATTGGATTATAATGAGCTGTCTGGAATAACATTTCCTGATGACTCTTTGGTACTAACAATTGGGTTGTATCCTCTTTTGTCTGAGTGTCCTGCGTCACTCGATATAGCCGATCCTTGATAATCAAAAAATACAGATATGCAATTGCAATGTCTGGCTGGAGACGTTGACCATCAGTCACTTTTGCTTGATCAAAGGCATGCCTAAGGGTCTCGTCTTGCATCTGCTTCAGAGGGAAATCCCCTGCAGGAATCCTCTAAGGGCTGGAGAAGTTGGCACTTCCCCCTCCCTTATGTCATCCTGATGCAGAGCTGACGTAGATGGCCCCGGCTCCACCTTCCCAGCCAGTTTATCGCAAACCACACATCGACACTATGCTTTTGTCCCTGAATTTGAATGATGACCCACTAATGGGTAATCGCGAAAATCCCCGTGCACACACATTACCTTCACCCGCCGGCTTGTATCCAAACCCTTGGTTACAACCTGAATCCACCAAGGCTTTATGTACCCCCCTTTATACTCACAGGTATCTGGTACCCTCCTGCTCGATCGCGGGCGGCCTGTGGCATCAGGGACCCAGACCTATGTCTCCACCTCCATCATGGGGCATCGGTCCTGGAAATACCCAGGACCCCCGCAGCTCCAGCAGACCAGCTCAGACTTCATGCCCACACCTGCAGCAGTGGATTCACCAGCCTGTGGGGGAAAGCAGAGAGGGTTAGGGGAAGCCAGCGGGATGAACGGCCTACGGACCGGGGAACCTGTTTTGGGGAAGGAATTCCCCATTTCCGGGGAGCAGGAACATGATACGGGGAAGGGGAGGGAGAGGGAAGGAAGAGAGAGAGAGGGAGAAAATGGCTCGCCGTCCCCTGGATACGCCGCTATATGGTCCTCAGCCAACACCGACACCGGACGGTGGCACTGGACCCACTCGTCATCCCCTTTGGCAGCCAGGAGACGAACTGCTCCAGCACCACGATGTTGATGATGTCATCGGTGTTACCCTCATCTTCTGGCGGCAGGCATCGCGGAGCTGTTGTGCAAAGGCAAACGGGCGGCCAACCTCGCTCAAAGTCAGTGTGCGGAAACACTGGCAGTGCTGTTCCGGGCTGCGGCCAACCTGTTGCAGGATGGCTTTCTTCAACTCTGAATACTCCAGGAGGTTGGCAACCGGGAGTTGTTGTGCCATGAGTCGGGCTTCCCCAGAGAGCAGTGGCAGCAGATGGACTGCCTTCTGTGAGTACGGCCCCTTCAGGGCTCTGGCTGTGTGCTCAGAGCTCCAGGACGACCTTCGGGTCATCTTGCCATCTTAGCGAGTGTCACATGGGGTCCTGCTGCTGCTGGGGTCACAGCTGAAGCCCCCTTCTGGGGCAGCAAGCGTCGCGACCTGCCGGTCCTCTGCTGGAGGAGCACCTCAAAAAGCTTCTCCTGCTCCTTCCGCAGCTCCATGAGGGCCTGGTGTTGTGCTTTATGGATGCTGGCGATGGACTTGAAGACTTTTTCCAGCGGCGAGGACATCATGGCAGCGTATCCTTCCCGGGTTTCACCACCACTGTGACAAGGTTCTTTTAACTCTTTCAAGGAGGAAGCGGGAGACAGGTAACATTCCATCGTGCGTCTTTATTTCTCACACCAACTTAAAGAATGCTTTTCACCTTCAACACAATGATCACACACATTAACACACTGCTGCATGCAACTCTGTCTCTCCTCCGGCGGTCTGGATCGCCCTTTAAATCACTCTCCGCTCTCACTGCAAACACAAAACAGCTGTTAGAGGTTATTTCCCACTGGTGCCAACCCTTACCGCACTTATTCTCTCAGCCTCCACCTTCACCACAATGTCTTAAACTGTTATTTTATTAAGGAAAGGTCATAGACCGATCTGCACATCTACACTGCGTGCCCAGTTATAAGGCAAGTGAGTATTGTGATCTTCTCATTATTTCCATGCACATTTTCCAACTCCAAACCATAATAACTTGAATGCTTATTGGATTCAGTCATTTTCAGGTGGTATGTATTTGTGTAATGAATGCTACCAGGAACCCATTATCCTCCAATGCTACCACATTCCAGAACTGCAACCTACCTGGAGTGTCCAGAAGTACAAGGTGCCAAGTGCTCAGAGACATGGCCAAGGTTAAGAAGGCTGAAACCCGACCACCACTGAATATATTCACAAGTTGAAGCATCAAGATTGGGCAAACAAATACATGAAGA
The DNA here is from genome assembly GCF_019703515.2 of Myxocyprinus asiaticus. Classification (NCBI taxonomy): domain Eukaryota; kingdom Metazoa; phylum Chordata; class Actinopteri; order Cypriniformes; family Catostomidae; genus Myxocyprinus; species Myxocyprinus asiaticus. Next base: position 26,172,710 of record NC_059363.1, on the reverse strand, counting down.
TTTTTCAAAGGTTTTATGGACAGATGAAATGAGAGTGACTCTTGATGGACCAGATGGATGGGCCCGTGGCTGGATCACCAATGGACACAGGGCACCACTTCGAGTCAGGTGCCAGCAAGGTGGAGGAGGGGTACTGTTATGGGCTGCTATCATTAAGGATGAGGTAGTTGGACCTTTTCGAGTTGAAGACGGACTAAAACTCAACTCTCAAACCTACTGCCAGTTTCTGGAAAGTACTTTCTTCAAGTAGTGGTACAGAAAGAAGTCCTCAGCATTCAAGAAGGCCATGATCTTTATGCAGGACAATGCTCCATCACATGCATCCAAGTACTCCACTGCTTGGCTAGCCAGCAAGTGCCTCAAAGATGCCCAAATAATGACTTGGCCCCCTTCCTCACCTGACTTAAATCCTACTGAGAACTTGTGGGCCCTTCTCAAATGTGAGATTTACAGTGAGGGAAGACGATACACCTCTTTGAACAGCATTTGGCAGGCTGTGGTTGCTCCTTCAGCGAAAATTGATTGTGAACAGATCAAGAAACTGACTGACTCCATGGATGGAAGGCTCATGGCAGTTATTGAAAAGAAGGGTGGCTATATTGGTCACTGAATATTTTTGAAAGGCCAAAAATGTTATTTAATTGTCATTTTGTGTTACTTATTTGTTGCACCTACTCTAAAAATTGAGAATAAACAATTGAGTTGGGATAAATTATTTTTGTAATTTAGTTGCCTAATAATTGTGCACACTTATATATTCCCCTGAGAAAGACAAAACTCACTTTTTCTTTGTTAAACATTCAGGTTTGAGGTTCAATAACATTTTGGATTGACTGAGAGCATTTTGTTTATTCAACAATAAAATTAATCCTGAGGAATACAATTTGCCTAATATTTGGGCACGCAGTGTATTTTTACCTATTTACCCTTAACCAATGTTCTAGCGGCTTATCCAGTGTGCGCATTTGTTGTGCGCATGCCTTTTCACGTTTTGTCTTGAAAGCCAAAGAAAACCCAGATGATTTTAAAACTCACATAAACACAGTCTTGTGTTGTCAGATTATTTTTGTATTAGCTGATTTTTGATAGTTATCAGTGATTTGTTGTGCATGTCTTCTTCCAGTGCAGTTTTAGTAGTTTTAATATAGTTCATTACTTAAATGCGTTTGGGCCCTGTCATCCAACATAAAATACATTGATTGTAATGATTATGTTCCTCTTAATGCCAAAAAACATAACACTCACAAAAAATAGCAACAAAAACAGTATTTATAAAACAGATGCTTAATAATAAGACAAGCATTGGGCATTGGGTCAATCAAATGTCTATAATCCAAGTTTAAGTGCAAAGCTTAGGTTTAGGTCTAGAATTTGCAGTGCTGCTCTGGCACATATGGGGCCACCATGTGTTTCTCATGGATGTTATTTTTTCCTGAATGCATCAGTCCCAGCAGATCTGTGAGTCATTCAGCTGACACATTGAGCTTTGTGTCACACAGCAAGTACTGTTATACAGTTGGCTGGAAAACTGTAACATCTTATCAAACATTCAAACAGGCTTTCAGTGAATACAGTGCAAATTCTGTGCATTGTACCGCTTGTTTGACTGTTTGTGAAGGTCATGTCAGATCTAACTTTAAAGGAGTAGTTCTCTCAAAATGTTATAATTTGTTCACTCATGTCATTTCAAACGCACATGGCTTCTTTCTTATGTGGAAAAAAAATCTTTTTTTTTATGCAGTTACAATGAATGGGGACTGGAGCTAAGCTTCAAAAAGGATGCAAAAGCATCATAAAAGTATCACAGTCCATATGACTCGTTTGTTATATATAAAGTCTTCTGAAGCCATACGATAGGTTTGTGTAAAGACCAAAATATAAGTCGTTATTCACAAAAAATGAATGTAGGGCTGCAACTAAGGATTATTTTGATAATCGATTAATCTTCGATTATTTTGATAATCGATTAATCTTCGATAATTTTGATAATCGATTAATCTTCGATAATTTTATTAAAATATATATTTTAATAAAATAAATATAAAAAATTTTTTTTTTTTTTTTAAACAGAAATGATAAAGGGCATAAGGATTTGGTTTGATTTACATTACTGAATTCATGATTCTATACTCTCACAAAACTTTGAACAAAGCCTGAATCATGAAAAGTTACATTTGAATTTATTCATTCTTATTACTTTCAGTACATTTGCAAAACAGTTTCTTTCATTACTTGTAAAACTTTGTAGAACAAAAATTACTGTTCATTAAAGAGTAAAATGATCCATCAGAGATGGAGTGGGACAAAAAATCATCCCAGCAAAGGGAAATGGTGACTCCAGAATAGAAATGTTAATAATTGTGACCAGCTGAAAAATTCATAATTATGTTAGATGCATATGCTTGTACACTGTCACTGATAACTTACATTTTAAGTATTTTAAATTAATATTGCAGGTTTTAAAAGGGTATTTTCGCTGATTAATTTTTTCTAAACTGTTCTTTTCAAATGTATGTTTATCCAGTAAAATAATGTTTGCCTTGGTATAAATTTACTGGTGGAATCAGACATTACATTCGGCATTATAAGGAGGACTATCAAATATCAGGACCGTTAGCAATATTATACATTATATTCAGCATTATATAGAGTTTAATATAATACAATCATCTGTAAATGCAGTGCAGATTCACTCTCGCACTGAAAAGTCTCATCCCGGTGCTCACTGTATTACAGTACATGCGCTCACATGATGACACTTTGAACCACACACTTTGACCTCTGAGACATCAGCATGACATCGGTGAAAGCTGCACAATTGATTACATTGAAACTGAAAGCGTGGTATGATGTTGCATGAGTTTAATCAAAGTGATTGCACTCCCTTTCTCCATTGCGATCGGTTTGATTGATGTGGATGCGCGTGCTCGCTCAGTTAAGTTTAACAGAGACTCGCATGTGGTAAAAACAAGCAGTTTTGAAAAATACGTGGAAATAGGCGCCTGGTTTTGAATTCATAACATTTATACATTATAAAACAGAAAATATCAGTGAAATGCAAGTCATGTGCTGGAGAGAAACAACTCTTAAGTGCATCAAATGGCACAGTCACACTGTTTACACAGCTAAAGCAGCAACAGCTCCACATTAAACTGTATGCTATGATCTTCTTTGAAGTGTTTATAAAGTGCTCTCGTGCGCTGGACAACTTGGGTCGTGTTTTTTCCGCTTCAGCTTGTCTCCGTTGTTTTTCAAATGAGTTTCATCATGCAACACATTTTCACTGGGCTATAAAGTGACGTCACTGACGGAGCTTCTCTGTGCTCGCGGCATATATCCAACTAATCGATAATGAAATTTGTTGTCGATGATTTCCATTATCGATAATAATCGATATTATCGATTAGTTGTTGGTGTTCTAAATTAATGTATTGATCTTTGGAGTCAGATCTTTACGATGAATTGGTTGATCCAGTTAAAAAAACTGACCCAGTTCTCTTGGAAGACTTGGAATATAGCGCATGAGCTGTATGGACCACTTTTATGGTGCTTTTGCATGCATTCATTTTTTAAGCTTAAAAGCCTCATTCCCCATTCATTGAATGGAGAAAAAAATCTCACTTTGTGTTTCGTGAAGAAAAAGTCATACAGGATTTATTTTTGGTAAACTAATCCTAATCTTAGAAACATTATTTTCTTGTTTTACAGAAAACCCAGACAGAAAGCACTCCATCAGAAAGAGTGTTGGCTCTTAGAGAATTGGAAGCACGTAAGTTTGCAACATAATTTTAGGTTTAATATTTTGTGATGGTTTTGTTTCTATTGCTTAAAATAGGGTTGGAAGTTTTCAGCTCCAAAGTTAATAAAGACTAATGACTTTCCACACCTGTTTAATTACCCTTACCGGCTACCCTGTTGGCTGTGTCAGATACCATATCATGCCTAGAGCTAGAACTAAGTGTCTTCAACTGGGTCTCAGATTTTAACTGGTAGAGTCAGGTGGCAGTCAGAAAGAACATTTTCCTTTTTGATGATAAGAGAGCTGTTACTTATTATGCCCTGAAATTCAATTATATGTTTCTTCTGTCTACTTTATGGCATAGCCTTGATTATAAAGGATCTGGAGCTTTTGTTCAAAATGAAATGTTAATTGCTTTTTCTGCATGTATTGTTAGATTTGGACAAGTTAGATAATGAGAAGAATGAGATGAACGATACAGACATTGCAGCACTACACCACTTTTACTCCCGGCACCTTGATTACCCTGATAATGCTGCACTTACGGAGCTCTTCGCCCAGGTACAGTCAACCGGTTATACTGTGATTTACCATATAGGTTACCTGTGCTTTGGGACTTTATTTAACTGTTGTTGTACTGAGATTTTGCCTTATTTTTCATTATGACCATTTGATCACAAGTAAATGTGAGAGAGGTTGAAAGCTTGTTGTTGCTGTCTGTGAATATGTGGAGGCACTGACACTGTCCTCATGTTCCCCACGTGTTGGACAGGACAAGTCTAGATTCAGCCTATCACAGCTCTCGTCATTGATGAGTTACTATGTGCTCTCACTTCAGCCCCCCAACCTTTAGCTGTAATAAGCTCTGTCACTGTGCCATGCCACAGAGGCCATGCCCTCTTTCTAAGTCTCTCTCTTTCTCATTCATTGCCATCACACATACATGTAGGTTAACACACTTGTAATTACATTGCATTGGTCTATTTATGCTTATCCATTTCATGTACTTTGGGGATGCACCAATTCCATACCTGGACTGGTATCGACACAGTAACTGACCTTTTAAACAGATTGTGTAAATTAGATACTGTGTGTTATTCATGGTCATTACACATAACTGTGACAAGTTTCCAGTGACAAGCAGTTTGTCTGTCCAGACTGATTGTGAAATTGCACGAGTGTCACACAATCACAGCCAATCAGAGGATATTTGATGTTTAATGTACAGTTTTCAGAAGTGTGACTTGGATCAATGAGATTTCACAGTAGTTGGGACTATATGACCAAAATCTTATATCACGAAATGAATAATTTTATATCATGATAATGATATATATCATAATATAGTTACTAACCATGCTGAAATCCACTGAAAGAAAATTTCCCCACGGGGATAAAAGACACTACTACTACTACCACATATGATTTGTGCTATTCCCAGTCCTCTGAAGCCAAAAAATAGTTTTATGTGTGATTTAGGGGGCTTTCACACTGGGCACGTTTGCTGCGGTCCGATTCAGAGTGCGATTGTTCCCGGTGCCTCCCGCAGAGTTGGTCTGGTTTCACACTCACTTGATTCTATCAAACCCCGGTCCATTTGCATTCAATTTACGTCATCACAAACACACATGGAGAACACAACGCGACTCATCATACTTTTGTTTTTTTGTTATTTTGGTGCCATTATGCACAGCAGAGTGAACGACAACTGCGTATATGTGCGCTTCATGGTGTAACTCATCAGATGTCCAGGGGAAGATGGCTTGCTGCTGCTCGCAAACGGCGTTTTTTGAGGAGACAGCTGATTGCAAGGAATTCATTTGCATCTTTTTTTTACACTGCACGCTTACTCACGCTCGTGTCCAATGTGAAGTTATCGCCACTCTCATCTCCTATTATACCCTGTATTTATAACCTATAATAGTATTTATAAGGTGTATAGATAGATAGATAGATAAATAGACAGACAGTATTTATAGTGTCATTACTTTTTGGGGACTTTCAGGAATGTGTGGATCCTAATGATGTCGTCATCGGCTAAAACGCATGCGCAGGTTACTTTACTTCCTGAACAAGTGCGCACCCGAGTCCGAGTTGCTTTCACATTCATGCGAATCGTGCTATAGTTCCATTGCATCTGAACTCAGACCACCTCCTACAGATAGTCTCCGGTTCGGTACCGCGGTGCGCTCCCCGGTCTGTATGACAGCTTTCACATTACCAATTTTTCATGCGAACCGTGTTCTGTTTCGAACTAAACTGCCAGTGTGAAAGCACCCTATGTTGTTGTTCATGGAAAGTCATCTGCTGCACTTCACAAATGTCAATCTCAATTCAACATTTTCGAACTATGCATGTTGCTTTTCGTTTTTTAGTAGTTTTTGGCGTTGTTACATCAAACTAGTGTGACACGTTCTGATCGTGAATGAGATTTTAGAGCTTCAGCGGAGGGGATTTTATTTGTAAAAAAAGATTACATTTTCTTTCTTTCATACAGATTTTCCCCCCAGTGTATTTGCTGTTCTGTGTTCTTTAATAATAAAGTAATGTGTAGGTAGAGGTTTGTTAATCCCAGTCATTCCTATGCAGTGAGGTATACTTCTTATATGATCAAGGAAAAAAAGAACACTGGTATCAGATTGGTACTCTTTATTGGCATTTAGGAAGTTTTTATTAACAATGACCTTGTCACAATGTTTTTTTTAAAGTGTGTAATTTCTGTGCCACTAGCACCACCGAATGGAACTGAAAAAATTAACATTTTCAAACAGCTCTCTGAATACGCCCTCTACTGTAACTAATATATGGTCCCACCACCCACTCATACCATTGGTTGAGTATGTTATTGTGTCGGCATGGACGGGTCGCTCAAATCAAACGACATTTTAATTTAAGATGGTATAAGAGAAAGTACTTCAACACAGAAAAAATTACACACTTCAACTTAAGTCTTGGTGTTCTTCATAATACTGTAAATCTTTAATGTTCCTGGCACACATGCTAATTCCTGTCTTTCTGCATTACAGGTGAACTGTAATGGCTTCACTATTGAAGATGAGGAGCTGTCGCATTTGGGGTCTGCTGTATTTCCAGAGTAAGCCTCATAGAAATCAAAATCATTGCCATGTCACATTTGACAATTTGATTTAAATATGTACTTAGTCTATTTGCATGTACATTTAATTAATATTAAGTTTCTCTGTTTCAGTGTTGCTCTGATGAATCACAGCTGTAGTCCAAACGTGATTGTGACGTATAAAGGTACAGTGGCAGAGGTGAGGGCTGTGCAAGAGATCAACCCTGGAGAAGAGGTGAGGTTCGGGTCACTTTCAGAACATGCACCTTGTTTCTAAAATTAGTCATTTAAATAGTTTGAAATTACATAATAATTGCATTATCAGCAGCCCTCTTCATTTCTTTAAAATAGATTTTCAACAGTTACATTGACCTCCTGTATCCAACAGAGGATAGAACTGAAAGGTTGAGGGAATCTTATTTCTTTACCTGTGATTGTAAAGAATGCACCTCAAAGTCAAAGGTAAGTTTTCACTCTCTTTAGTGAGTGACAGAATTTTAGCTTGTTTAAAATGTATTAACTCCAATTGTGAATGTGTGATTTAGAAGACATGATTATTTTCAGCTCTATACAATATATTAATGGATCAATTATTGTATGTTGTGTGTGTATTGCAAAGTTTTGTCGAGTTTCACTAATGAAAAAGTAACACTATGAATGAAAAAAGAACAGGAATTAAATTGAAGTTCTGTAAGTGAGACTAACACCCTCTTGTTTTGTTTTTTTAAGGACAAGGCTAAAATGGAGATCCATCAAAAGCTCAGCACACCTCCTGAGAATGAGGAAATCACACAGATGGTGAGGTATGCCAGAAATGTCATCGAGGAGTTCAGGAGAGCCAAGCACTACAAAAATATCCTTCACAGGCCGTTTCTCCAGTAATATGACATAAATGTGTGTGCAAACATTTGCATTTTTGTTAAATTGGGCAATATGTTCTGCCATGTGACAGAGCAATCCTGAGGCAGTTGGTTATTTTTAGTCTCCACCTAAATAAATTAACCTCTTGGAAATGTCATGTCACAAAACTTTCACTGAAGTTTCTGAAATTCACAAATATTGTAGCAAAAGCCTGAGAAAATGTTGGAAGTAAAACGAGCAAATGTCCATTTTTGAGTGTTGACCCAATAGATGTCCTGAGCCTAAATTAAAGGAATATTCCAGGTTCAATACAAGTTAAGCTCAATCGACAGCATTTGTGGCGTAATGTTGATTACCATAAAAATATATTTAGGTTCGTCCCTCCTTTTCTTGAAGAAAAAAAAAGCAAAAATCAAGGTTATTGTGAGGCATTTACAATGGAAGTGAATGTGGCCAATTTTTGGATGTTTTAAAGGCAGAAATGTAAATCTTATAATTTTATAAAATTTTATAAAAGCACTTTAATTCTTTAATCCTTCCATTAATTCTTCTCATGTAACTCGTATTATTTGAGCTGTAAATGTTGTTTATATCATCATTTTAGCGTTTGTTGACATTACATTGTCATAGCAACGAAGTTGTAAAATTGGCTATAATTTTACACAGAAAAGGTTAGTAAGTGATTTTATTATACTAAAATCATGTTAACATATTATGTATACTTTTGAAACAGTATATTTAATATTAAAAAATTGGCCCCCATTTACTTCCATTGTAAGTGCCTCACTGTAACCCAGATTTGTGCTTTTTTTTTTTTTTTTTTTTTTTTTTTTTTTAAGAAAAGGAGGGACCAGATTACCAATTTTTGTGGTAATCAACGATATGTCACAAATGCTGTCAATTGAGCTAAACTTGTAATGAACCTGGAATATTCCTTTAACCCAATGTTTTTGGTCCTTGACCACAGTTACCCCCCAGTGAACTTCTGGAGATCTGTGAACTTAGCCTGGAGAAAATGGGTTCAATCTTTGCAGACACCAATGTGTACATGCTGCACATGATGTACCAGGCAATGGGTGTCTGTCTATATATGCAGGATTGGGATGGAGCAATGAAATATGGCGAGAAAATCATCCAACCCTACAGGTAATGCTGGGCTCCACCTAAATTTCTGTCTTAATTTTTTAAAGGAATAATTCACCCATAAAAAAACCTCTGTCACGGGACCTGAAATTCGGCGTGGGATTGCGGGGTATAGTGCACAATTTTAATCATTCCCGCAAGTTCCACGTACATAGCGCGGGAAATTTCCACACACTTTTATTCACTTTACAGTGCAACTTCGAATGATTAAACCAATAGATACCGAAGAACAAATCAAATCAATAATCTTGTATTTGTATCAAACTGTAACTCCAGAAGATGCGCAAGTAAATCCACTCTGTCTCTCCCTCTCTCTCACGTGCAGTTGTCAGCAGTGCGTTGTGCGCTTGTTGAGTTCAGTGTGAGTACGCGCAGCGAGGGAGCGCTTTGTCGAATAGTTACTGAACATAAGATGTTACAGATGTATAAACTTTTCTAAACCCGTTAATTCAACATGCAAATGGAATTATACTGCATCTCCGTTAGCGAGCAACGCAATAAAACCATCGCTCCTGTTAATAATTAACAAAGCTGTTAACATTGCAAGCACATGACATTGGAGCGATCAGTACTTTTGATGCTTTTCATATCTTGGCGCTCCATCATTAGTCATGCAGCACATATGACAAGAAAGGCAGAAATGGCAAAAGTGTAAGGGGGGAATTCCCCCTCATTTTCAGAAAGGAATTTCAGGCCCTTTGTCATCATGTCCTCATGTCACTCAACCTGTATTTCTGTATTATTTTCATGGAACAACATTAAGGTAACTAAACTGTGCTAGAATTTTCATTTTTGGGTTTGTTCTGTTTGAATGATGTGTTAAGTATGTGTGCACCACCTTTTTAATAGTATTCAATGCACATATCTTTATAGTGTGCACTACCCTCCCTACTCACTGAATGTAGCCTCCATGTACCTGAAACTTGGAAGATTGTACTTAGGACTTGAGAAGAGGACACAAGGAGTAAAAGCTTTAAAGAAGGTAGGGTGTTATCAGTGCAAACACTTGATATCAAAACTAAAAAAACGGGCATTCTCAGACATCCAAATGAATAAAATATAAAGGGACATCTGCAGCATGAAACAACAAAAAAATAGATGAAGCAGCTATTTACATTTACTCTTTAGTTCGCATGGAAACAAGATATTAGATGTGGGTTGTGCCCTTAGAAATGTAAAAAGACAATTTTTTTAATACATTTGTTTTTGGAGGCATGACAGTTTTTTTGAATGTGTTGTGAATGAATTTATCACAGGCTCTTGCGATCATGGACATTGCCCATGGGAAGGACCACCCGTACATCACTGAGATTAAGAAGGAAATGGAAGAGCAGAAATAATGGAAGCACCAGGAGGAATATGCATCAAACACTGGCATGTGTCTTACACCTTTCCTTGGAATATTAAAATAAAGTGAGGTCAAAATTGTCTGTCAATCTGAGATGTCATTTAAACAGATTTAAGATATGTAAACAGATGACCTGAGTCAGAGATATTTTGTTGCTTGTAATGTCTGATTTGGAAAAATAAAAGTGCTGCACTGTTTTCTGTGAAGAAGGGCTAAGATATAAGAATCATATCACATATACCAGGTTTTTAACTTTAAACATTTTGCCCTCTCATGTAGCAACAATATTACTATTTTTAATAGCTTACAAATGTAAATCATTTATATATTCTCAATGATGCAATTTTCAATAATGTTTTACTTGTCCATTTGATAGGTTGTTGCATGGTTATCATTTTGCTCTGATCAGAGTATATCATTGATACTGTTAAGATATTGGACATCTGATCTTTCAGTAAATTTCAGTCATAATGTTACTTTCATCCTTGCTTCCTTGTTTGTTTGGTATTGTGATATTTTGACAGGTAGCAATGGTGAAAAAATGTATGTAGACCGCCACATGCTTGAAGTTTGTGACAACACTAAAGTAATAAATTCCTGAAGATAAACACTGACTTTATGCAACTTTTTATTTTTAACTCTAGAAATCCTCTTTTTAGTGCAACAAACTATTTAAATTCTTAAAGGTGCATTTAGTAATTTGTGTTTTTTTGCGTTGATACCCTAGTGGCGTAGATGCTGCATCATGCAAACGTTCTCCCTCACCAATGTCATTGTAAAAACATGCTTTTCACAGTCATGTATTGGGATGAATCATAACCAAGCAATGACTGTGTGCCCAGCACCATATCAATAAAGCAGGAGTTTTCTTTTTTCTAAAACATTCTGTATATGATTTAGAGTCTTCATCTTGTGTGTACATCATTTTTATATTTTTTTCCCCAAAAAAAAAAAAACATTTCTTTTTTTTAAACTAACATTACGATTTCCTGTATTTCTGTTTAAGCGTCTTGCAATTAGCCAAATAAATAAATAAAAATAAGCCTTTAAGAGCATCTAAATCTATGAATCACACATTAATCTATGAATTGTAGCAATGAATACATCTAACAACTTACAATCATCATCATCTGCTATGGTTTTTTTGTCCTAAGTCTCAAGCTGTGTTGCGTTTCCCTGGCAGTAATCATGGTGATGAAATCCATAGTCTCTCATACCATCTGCCATGACCTGAAGTGCGTGTTTGGCAGGGCCCTATGGAAGCAGGATGGTGCAGATCATCACATATGAAGGCTTCAAGGAAGGCAAACAGTAGCAGAAGATTACAACAACAGTGGATTAAAATTAATTGCACTGTTTGCACATAATTACAAATCATGTGTGATGTATTTACCAAGATCAAAAGTTGGCTCAAAGCCCACTTTCAGATTCCAATCATTTTGATAAGCACTGTTAAAGGTTTCTTTTTTCTTTTATGAATTTTGAGAGTAGAGGATGCATTTCTCCATGTTACCATGCCTTTTGACCAACAAATTTTCCAGTCATTTGTGATAACAGGATAAGGATTATTTAAATAATTTAATAGAGATTGCACCCTTTAAAAATTTTTTTTTTTTTTTTTAAATGCATGTCACTTTAGAGCTGATACCTTTTTAAGATTGTGTTAGGCTAATTTCCATAATGTTTGCACGCCTGGTAATCACAATTTTAAAATTTCCTTTTTTGTTTTCCATGATGGTAAGAACCTTGATTTCTTTCATTTGTTTATTTCTCCTCAACTGTGTCTTGGCAAGGTTGTTCACAGAGAACTAACTCAACACACACACACGCGTCATAGAAATCGTTAAAAAAATAGAGAAGAATGGGTGGAGTTAAATTCGAATGGGCGACAGTATCCAATCAGATGCTGCTTCACTCCGACGTCATATTTGAAACGCGCCAATGACGGCGCTGCGTTCAGTCATCAACATGTTGAACAGTTTTTGAATTTCCACTCCAGTAACTGAAGAGCGGATCGAAGGGTCCCAGAGAGTTATCTCGGAATAACCGTTAGGAGTTTTTACTCTAGTTAAGGTAAGATATAATGCCATTTTTATACCGTGTAGTAGTTGTTTTATTGTTGAAAGTGAGACATTTCAAAAGCTCGAGCTTTATAAAGTAATTTACCCCCATGAATAATTTCTGATCGATCGCTATGTTATAACAACCGCGTGATCTTTTTGTCACACACGGTAAAAGCGTCGTTTGATTATTGTGGTATATGTGTTGAATAATTACGGGACACATTTGCTCCCCACAACCTAATGTATATCGTGTGGACCACCGAACGGTCCCCACGAGGAAAACAGCTTAAATAAACTTATTAAAATGTATAAACGAAAACCTGAAAATACAAAAAGCTTTCTTTAAAGATCATGTTTAGGAATTAATCCTTAGCTCAGTATAAAAACTATTGAAGTCAGTGGAAATTCCCCACCATGATGTGTGAGATGTATATTTATATGTAGACCAAACATGAATTATATTTAATGTTTCTGGTGGACAGGACAGGGTGCTTCATCAAACTGAAGTGTGTATCGTAGCATAAAGAAAATTCATTTTTGTATCAGATTTAATGTTTTTATAGAATATGTGTAATAATAATGTTAAAACAATGCCATCATTGAGGCTAGGCATTAATTTTGTGTAGGAATGCAGTCGTACTCCACTAGACAAAGACATGAGACATGAACCCATATTGTATTATTTCAGAGAATGCCAGTGAGTCTTTGAGGAGCAACACAGCATCTTCAGTAAGTATGAGCTGGGCTGTAGAAGAGTGGAAGGATGGCCTTCCTGCAAAGGCCCTGCAAAAGATCCAGGAAATTGAAGGTCAGCTTGATAAGTTAAAGAAGGAAAGACAACAGAAACAGTTCCAGATGGATTCCCTTGAAGCGACTCTACAGAAACAGAGGCAAAAGGTCAGTTTCCTGGGACACAATGGACTAGATTTTCTTCAGCTTAAAGTTTATGAATGTCAAGTCAAGCAACAATATTGTTTTTCTGCGGGCCAAATCATGCCAGTCATACAGATTGTTCTTATGTTATTAATTTTTAGCAACACATATGCATCAGAAAAAAATCTATGTACATTTGTCAGGATTTAAAAAAAAAAATTTTATATATATATATATATATATATATATATATATATATATATATTCAGAGAATTAAATGTTTAAGTTTGCAAGGCATAACAATAAGATCAAATATTGTAAGATTGAGTGACAACACTGCTCTGGACCCAGGCTAGCAGGCCATCCTTATTGTTGCACCCTGAATGTAGTAAGATCTGCATCATTTGTGTATTGTATTTCCCTATAGATGGACAGTGAGAAAAGTGAAGCAGCTGCTCTAAAGAGGGAAAACCAGTCTTTGGTAGAGTCTTGTGAAAATCTGGAAAAGGCTAGACAGAAACTTACACATGACCTGCAAGTGAAGGAGCAACAGGTCAATTATCTGGAGGGGCAACTCAACTCGTGCAAGAAGCAGATTGATAGACTTGAACAAGAGGTCAAAAAGTAAGTGTAAGCATTTTTTTTCCCTCAATAATGGAGCATTTAAAAATGTAAACAACTTTGTGTTTTATTTTGGCTTCATTAATTTATTCATTTTATTCAGGTACAAAAATGACTTGGAACGGTCCCAAACTTCGCATAATGCAGAAATCCAGCAGTTTAGTACACCACAAAAAACCTTTGCAACCCCTTTAACACCTAATCATTGGCAACAGGGTAAGATATGATTTATAGCAAATAAAAATGCTTGCAAGGCTAATGCGACTTACTTTAACCTGGCAATATTGAATCTTCAGATTCCAAATTTGGCGACTTGCAGGAAAAGTACAATCGAGAAGTTGAGGAGCGGAAAAGGTTAGAGGCAGAAATCAAAGTCATGCATGTAAAAGTAAGTGAAATACATACGGTAAATTGTTGTGCTAGTTGTCATTCAATTTACTAAAAAATAACTATGCCCCCTCGCTTCTGAAGCTTCTGAACCAGTCTTCAATGAGCCATAAAGACATTGCACGACAGCAGGCAGGGTCCTCTATTTTTCCTTGGCAAAAAGACCAAACACACAGTCATCAGTCACTTACTGTGATGGAGACACCCTCGAGGAGAAGAAATGGACCCTCTGGGACGTCGTGGTCTTATGATGACACACCTATAAAACCACACCAGCAGTTTGCATCAGGGGCTCAAAGTGACACAGCTGGCTCACAGCAGATGGAACAGCTTAAGAATATAAACCAAGGTTGGCCTGACCTTTCAGATGGATTTATTTTATGTACATAAATTATAATATGGCCTAGAATACAGCAATACAGTGATACTCTTTAAATGCCTCAGGGTAACTCCATCTTTTTGTATGTTGCTCAGATCTGAGGTCAAAGGTTTCTGAGTTAGAGCTCCGTCTTCAGGCTCAAGAGAAGGATGTGAAGAATCAGATCAATAAATTCAGTGAAATTCAAAGTCAACTTGAGATGGCCAAGAAAGATCTGGCAGAGAAGGACAAACTCTTGAGCAAGTCCAGAGATGAACTTACAAAGGTTACAGGCCAATACGAGCAGTCAGTTTCTAAGGTAACATGTCAGCTTAAAATGTTTATCTTTGATACCTTGCAGTATATGTCTATTATATGGTATATTAAGTCACTATATGGTGAGCATGAAATTTTACATTTGGGTAGGTGACAAGTTCTGCAGTTACAGTATACTCCATCTTAAACTATTTTACAGCATTTTGCTAACGCTCCAATAATTATACGTGCAGATTTTGTTGACCTTATTAATTGAGAGATAACATGGAATATTTGTTCTTTTAAAAATTAAAGTAATATTCCGTGTTCAATACAAGTTCAGCTCAATCGACAGAATGGCATAATGTTGATTACCACAAAAATTAATTTCGAATCGTCCCTCCTTTTCTTTAAATAAAGCAAAAATCGAGGTTACAATGATGCATTTACAATGGAAGTGAATTTGACCAATTTTTAGAGGGTTTAAAGGCAGAAATATGAAGCCAATAATTTTATAAAAGCACTTATATTAATACTTTCATTAAAACTATAGTAATATGAAATATAAAATCTTATTTATTGATTGAATACATTTATATGTGACCAAAATGATGAAAAAGTAATACAATATAAGTAGTAAAATTAATATTTTCCTAATGAACCTAGTTAAAAGGTCCCCAGTAAAATTAACATCATTAGCTGGGAGATCATTTCTTTTATACGTAAGCAAAAGGGACATTATAACTGACATAAACCCATATGAATTGATATTGAATCGAATCGAGAGCTTGTGAATCGAATTGAATCGGGAAATCTGTATCAATACCCAGCCCTAATTTTTACAGTTGTTTTAGTGTTTTACAACGAAGTTGTAAAATTGGCTATAACTTTGCACAGAAAGGGTTAGTAAGTGATTTTATCACTGTAAAATTACATTTACATGCATATTGTTTACATCTTGTAGCTAAACTTTTGAAACGGTGAGTATTTTAACATTTACCGATTAGCCCCCATTCATTTCCATCATAAGCACCTCACTGTAACCTTTGCTTTTTATTTTTAATTATTATTATATTTTTTTAGGAAACAATGGGCAAGTCAAAATTAATTTTTGTGGTAATCAATATTATGCCACAAATGCTGTCGATTGAGCTTAACGTGTACTGAACCCGGAATATTTCTTTAATTTGTCATACACAGCAGGTCCATTTTAAATTAACTTGTGAACAAAAAGGTGATTAAAAATTGGTGGGGGAAAAAATTGTGAATAGGCATAGAAACCCTAAGATATCCCTTAAGCATTTGTGTACAATTTAACCTTTCTTCTTAACATTGTGCTGTATCGTGAGTATAATAGTTAGGGTTGCGTGGTATACTGGTACTTACGAAATATCACGATACCAAAAAAATTTAAATGGTACAATACCATGTTGTTGCTGTACCATATTACAGTACGTTGCCTTTGGCAAAATGTTATGAGATGTGAGTTTTGAGATGAAATCAATGACAATTTGACAAAAAATCTCTATGGCCAAGTGTTATCATTAAATAGCAGAAGGATGTCATTTAATTAAATAATATACAGTCACATTTGCTGCGTTCTACAGAATGAACGAGAGGTGCTGCTCTGTTTATCATCTACTTCACGCATTCTCACACATACACACAAACGCAACACATAACTGATGCTTGATTTTCATGCAGTGCGTTTAGTGTATTAACTACTGTGAACACTCAAATCTCCTTCACCGGTGCAACTCGGAGATTTCAGCTCGCAAGTCAGGACAGGAGTATTCCAGCATTAATGGGAAGCTTGATAGAACCAGAACCTGTCAAAAAAAAAAAGGAAGAACTTAAAGGTTTGTTAAAATAAAAGTCCCGCTAAAATTAAAGCTCTATTTAACTGGATGC
Source organism: Myxocyprinus asiaticus (assembly GCF_019703515.2). Lineage (NCBI taxonomy): Eukaryota > Metazoa > Chordata > Actinopteri > Cypriniformes > Catostomidae > Myxocyprinus > Myxocyprinus asiaticus. Next base: position 26,156,075 of record NC_059363.1, on the reverse strand, counting down.
GTGAAATTGAAGACGGAAAAATATAACTACTGTATAAAAATGTAATATTCAAAAAGTTGCAATACTACTCATAACTCATAAATAGTATAATATTAAATGGTATTATTATTATAATCTGTAAGCAATATCACAAAAGTGTACTGAATATCAGCATGTTGTGATTCAGCCATAGCAGCCTTGTGCCTAAAGTAATCTGATGATTTTTAATTCATGTTTTCATTAAAATGTTGCACAACAGAGCTTCACAGTATTCATTTAGCAAAAATGCAATTGCAATATTTTGTTAAAAATGTATTATTATATTTCCATTTGATTAAAGCTGTCTGTATTAATTTTAAACACCATTTGATCATAACATTTAGTTAAATAATTTAACCAAAAAAAAATACAATTGGAAAATGCAGAATTTGTATCTGTTATATTTTATGCATTTCATTTAATCAAGTCATTTTCAGTGTAATTTCATCCAAAATATGAGGCTTTTTTATTTGTTGCCTAAGTGTCAATTTAGTATCGATACCGGGGTACCAGGGAAGGGCTGGTATCGTACTGAAGCCAAAATGTTGGTATCGGAGCAACCCTAATAGTAGTTCAACTGTGGTTGATTTGTTCCTCAGTGTTCATCAGTTGAGCAAAAGCTGAAGCAGGTAACAGAGGAGATGAACTGTCAGAGGCATAATGCTGAGAGCATGCATCGATCTCTAGAGCAGAAAATCAAGGACCAGGAGAGAGAGAGTCAAAAGGTTTTGTTTCCCTGTTGTCTTCATTATGAAGTCAAATATGGCTTATTAAAATATTGTTTTATACCAGCTAATGTTTGTCTTTTCACTCATTTCAGGAAATTGCACAACTTCAAACCTCTCATCAAACACTTGATCAGCAGTTTAACCAGGTGAAAAATAAAATGTCTATGGAGATCCAGCAAGCCAAAAAAGACTTCAATGTTTTGCAATCAGATATGGATAAGGTAATTTGATGAATCATAGCGTTTTATGAATATTATTAATAGAATAAAAATTTTCTGCCCATTATTATATTTTCTGTCTTTGTAGTTATCAAATGCTTTAACTTAACTGAAAAATGCATATAATCACAATAGAGTGTCATTTATTTTAAAGGTAACTGCTCTAAAGAATCGACTGGAAAAAGATTTGGAGGAGCTGAAACAGAAAATTCTCAGGTCTGAGCAGGCGCTACAGGCCAGTCAAGTGAAAGAGACAGAGTTGAAGAAGAAATTTGATGTATGTTGCTTGTGTAGAATTTACATTTCTTTAGCAATTATTGAGTTTTATCATGCAAACAAGTTATATTGGCCTACTATGAAACAGTTCATTGGTCAAAGTTCGTAGCACATGAAAATGTTATATCTGCCCTTCACAGGAGGCACAGAAAGAGAAGAATACTCTCAGTTATCAGTTAGACCAAGGAACAAAGACGGTCAAACAACTTGAAGAGGAAAAACTAAAGATTGAGCAAAGCCTTGCCAAAATGCGCTTAATGGTGGATGATTTAAAAGGTATGTTTTTAGTTTTTATCTTTCATGTGTCTGAAATATCCACAAAATGATCATCCCACATGAATTCCTAATACATTGACAATGCCCTATGTGTGGAAATGAAAAAATAAGCTTTTCAAGGGAAATAGAAAAAAGAAATAAGCATCAATACATTGATGTTTATCACAATAATAATAATTAGAATAATTCCTTACATTTATATAGCACTTTTTTAGGCACTAAAAAAATTCTTTACGTAGTATTGGGGAATCTCCTCAACCACCACCAGTGTGCAGCATCCACCTGGGTTATGCAACGGCAGCCACAGTGCACCAGAACGCCCACCACACACCAGCTCTTGGTGGAGAGTACAGTGATGTTGCCAATTCATATATACATACATACAGTACTGTGCAAAAGTTTTAGGCACTTGTGAAAAATGTTGCATAGTGAGGATGTCTTCTACAATAATCCCATAAATAGTTTTAATTTATCAATTAACGTCATACAAAGTCCAGTAAACATAAAAAAGCTAAATCAATATTATGTGACAACCTTTGCATTCAAAATCACCAATTATCCTAGGTACACCTGGACAAAGTTTTTCTTGGTTGTTGGCATATAGGATGTTCCAAGCTTCTTGGATAACTTGCCACAGTTCTTCTATCTATTTAGCTGTGTATGTCTCTTCATGTAATCCCAGACTGACTCAGTGATGTTGAGATCCGTGCTCTGTGGGGGGGCCATACCATCTGTTGTAGGGTTCCTCATTCTTCTATTCAATTCTATTTCCAAAAATGTTGAAATCTTACATTGATATTTCCTACTGATACACTAAAATCAAAATATATAAAATAAAAGAATTTTTTAGACAAATGTTTTTGTGAAAAATATAATACACCTAAGACTTTTGCACAGTACTATATAATGGATGGATGGATGGGAGGTTATTAGGAAGCCATGATGGATAGAAGCCAATTAAAAAATTTGGCCAGGACACCGGCGTTATACCACTAATCTTTATAAGAAGTCCCATGGGAATTTGAATGATCACAGAGAGTCAGGATATCAGTAGGGGTGCACCAGTCTATCGGCCACCGATCTAAATTGGCCGATCTTCGTCTTAAATCTGTGATCGGCGATCGGCTTTTTTTTTTTTTTTTTTTTTTGCAGCATGCAGGGAATCACACATTTCCTGCTACTTTATTTATTTATCCCCTTTTCTCCCAATTTGGAATGCACAATTCCCACTACTTAGTAGGTCCTCGTGTTGGCACGGTTACTCACCACAATCTGGGTGGCGGAGGACAAGTCTCAGTTGCCTCCGCTTCTGAGACAGTCAATCCACGCATCTTATCACGTGGCTCATGCGTGACACCGCGAAGACTCCGCATGTAGAGGCTCATGCTACTCCGCGATCCATGCACAACTTAACATGCGCCCCGTTGAGAGCAAGAGCCATTAATCGCAACCACAAGGAGGTTATCCCATGTGGCTCTACCCTCCCTAGCAACCGGGCCGATTTGGTTGCTTAGGAGACCTGGCTGGAGTCTCTCAGCACACCCTGGATTTGAACCGCGACTCCAGGGTGGTAGTCGGTATCAATACTCGCTGAGCTACCCAGGCCCCATTTACTGCTACTTTAATGAATGAGTGCTTTCTCAGCCCTTGATGCATGAGTGTGGCCTCTGGAGGGTGACTTGTTGGCAATTCTAAGCATTCACGTATTTAAACTTTCAAACATGCTGTAATTCAGATGAATATGCAGGTTTGTTTTTAAAAATGTGTAAGAATTACATGTGTATGAATATTAAGTTGCCCATTTTCTGGAGCCATTACGGTAGTAATTCTGACTTGCTGTGCAGTGAGCACAGAGAAGACAAAGAGACTGCAAATGGGTATAAAAGAGAATTAAACAACAAACAAACAAGCGGGGGAAAAACTGAGTATACGTGATGTAACGTGAGTCGTGACAATCAGACATTGATGTGGAGCGATTGTACTGTTTGAGCGATCATGAGCACTTTCAGCTTCATTCCGTTTAATATGCATGCTCTCTGTCTCAATCAAACAAGCGTGCTCTCCAGGTGCTCTCAATATCTCATTATTCGCTCATCTCAACGCTGTTCTATGAGAATCCCAATTTAAGTCAGATTAATGTTGGTCACCATTAGTTATTAGTTATTAATGTTATTAAAACACCAAAGACAGTAAACAAATCACATATTAATGATTTCTCATTGGAGCAGTTTTGAAGCTGGTAATGTATACATCTTATTTTTGAAAATTTCTCTCCTCTGTGTGTTGCACACACAGTTCTCTTTCTAACATTCGTTCGGTATCTCACTATGGGAATTCGCCTTGGGCGTATCCAACACTGGAAGCAATGACACTACGTCTGTCAGCTGACAGACCAATCAAAGCAGTGATAAGGGAGCCCCACCTCCCTATATAAGACGCCACCACAGGTCTCTTCATTCTCGTTCTCTTCCCCGTAAAGATTATTGGGAGCTATCCTCAGCTGGACTCTCAAGGAGTAGTCCCTACAACCCTCTACGATTATGTTGGAGAAAGAATCGTAATTGGCTAGTACATTTTTGTTTTTACTTGCCAGACTTTTGACGACATGTAAGCATAATGTAACTAAAAAATATATTAAGCAAACTGAGAGAGGGGGCCTCTTCATATATATTCACGCAATATAGTATATTGTAAAATTTTTTTTTTTTTTATGATTTTAATCACATTTTAGTTTTTTAAAAATGTAAAAATTTCACATTCTATCAATTTATATGATGTCATGAAATCGCATTTTTAATAATGATACAAGCTGTTGTCACTGTTTCAATTCCGTATTTTTAACAAAACAATTCACAAGGTAGGAACCTAATAATGAAAATTAGGGGTCACGATTGTGAAATTTGGCTGACAATTAATTGCGATTATGATGATTAATTGCCTGTTTTAGGGCTATGATGATTAATTGTCTGTTTTAGGTGTTTCACGAATATGACTATTAATTACCATTCAAATTCACTATGTGTGCTTCATGCACACAACAAAGTAATTTATACTTTTATGCATTTGGCAGACACTTTTATCCAAAGCGACTTACAGTGCCTTAATTACAGGGACAGTCCCCCTGGAGCAACCTGGAGTTAAGTGCCTTGCTCAAGGACACAATGGTGGTGGCTGTGGGGATTGAACCAACAACCTTCTGCTTACCAGTTCAGTGCTTTAGTCCACTATGCCACCACCACTCCATAGATGAATATCTGAAAAGATGAATAATTTAGCTTATACCTTTATTTCATATAATAAAATAAGGGTATATGATTTCCTTTTCAGGCTTCAAAAACATATGAATGACAGTCAAATATAAAAGTATAAAATTTAAAATAATATTTTAATTATAAAAATGTCTAAACTAAAATATATCTCTTATTTGTCCGATTTACATTTGATCCATTGGACTTTTTCAATGTTTTGTTTTCTTTTGCTTCTTTTGTAACCCAGCCAACTATTATAGCTATTATATTATATTATGCAATAGTAAAATATATCTGCCTTAAATTCTTCACTTTCACACATTATTTTAAGGCTCTCTGATTAACTCACAAGCCCTTATTTCTTGTGAAGGAAGATTTTGAGATTCTGTTTCTTGCATTTTATCATCTCCACAGAAATAGAGCAGGGCATCTCCTCTGTCTTACTGCGTGTCATTAACTCTGCATGAATAAACCCACAACGAGCACGGGCATTTGCCATTACATGGCCGTTAAGTGAAACTGGAGCGGTTTGCTTTCACAAAATTAATACGTTTATACCTTGTTTATATTTTCGCGGGAGTTTGGCGCAAGACTCTGTAGACGGCGTGCACATCAGAGCACTTGAGAAGTGGTTCATCTTCACATGCTCTCAAGAGAGCTGCTCTTGTGACGTCCTTGGTGCCGTTCCCTGAGATGCTCGGAGTTCAACTGAATGAGACACAGTGCTTATTCCTGCGCGCTTATGAGACGGCATACAGGGAAAGACGAGGCTGAATCCAGCTTCTTAATCAACTGCTTTTTATTCAGTGCTTCGACACTACACAACTCTATCACTGGCGAATGAAATGTTAATATTTACTTGCCAGTGGCTAATAACAGAAGTTTTTTTGGGCGCATAGTGCAAAATTTACTCGCATATGGGCTGCCCTAACAGTTTGTTAGACGGACCGTTCAGGTACGTCGCAGAGAGTGACTTTTTTCTTTTGCGAATATATTCAATGTCAAAGTGAATATACTGTTCTCCTGTGTCAATATTGTTTCTCCGGGCATAAACCAGCTTGTGAAGGCAGGTTTATGTAATTTTCGGTAGAGTTAAAAGTGGTTATAGCTTCTACCCTCTTCTGCACATGGTGGTTGTGTGACAGTTGGCTGGTCTTATCACATTAAGGAGAGATCTGGGGATTAACACAGAATCGAGTTGTGGTGAACTGGCTCTGTGTTGAGCTCAGGTTTCTTTAATGGCGACTTCAAGCTCAGTGATCGGTGGAGCAAAGGGAAAGGATCCATCCCGTCCGTGCGCGTGTGGATCTATGATCTCGCCCAAGGATTCCCACCCACTCTGTATCGCCTGTCTCCGGGTCAGACATGCACAGGCTGCACTTTCTAATCCAGAGTGTTCCCCGCACTGTTCCCAGTTTGTACGGCGAGTTTTGGAAAGGAGGGTGCGGGTCGCGGCATTGAATAATGGGGATACTGTTAATCTCCGCCGCCAGCAGAGAAAGACTCCCCGCCTCAGCCATAGGAACAGCGCAGCTGGGGCGACTTAATGTTTCCACCGATCTGCCTCCCCTCTTTGAATCTGCCCCTTTGGCAGGGGACAGGGAAGAAAAGGAAGAGGATTACGATGATGATCGCCTTTTGGAGGACGATGGTGAGGAGGATGCTATTCTCCCTGCTCATTTTCAGCTGGGCAGTGTGATGGACGCATCCGCCTCTTCTGTCCAGGGAGAGCTGGACCTGGTTAAAATGTGTAGCTGGCCGTCACAGCAGGCGGGTCTCAGAGTGTCTGAGTGTCTCTTACCTAGACGATCTACTACTCTGTGCTCCATTGCGGCAACAAGCAGAGGTAGATACGAGAGTGCTGGTGTCATGCCCTCGCAGGAAATAATATATCTGGGTCTCAGATAGCCCTTTTCCACCGACATGGTTTGGGTGCGGGTTCCTGGGCCGGTGTGAATTCTCAAACTGTTCCACACATTTCCAAAGCAGAAAAGGTAGTTCTGGGGCCGAAAACCTGGTTCCACACTGGCCACAAAAGCTTGCTAGTCTCTATGCATAAACCGATAATGTTTCATCACCATGGTAAAGTTTTCCCAAATAGCTACAGTAGCTATCATGCAGTAAGGAGTACTTTGCTCTATAACAAGAACAAAAAAACACAAAATTAGCAGACATTACAAGCATTCAGGTTACACAACGAAATGAGTGCTCTACTTGCGATATGGTATTTACAAAGATCTGAGATAAACTAGAGAGATCGCAAAGGAAAAAATACTCTACGCGAATGAAGATACAGCATGAAATGATGAATGCCGCCTTCAATCGGACAACTGACCAAATCATAAACGAATTGAAAAACACTTAAGGGAGTACAGGGACAATAAGGGCAAAAGCGACAGTGGACAGAACAGTGATGTTTTGGACTCGGACACTGACCAGCCTGCTGACTAATTGTGGCATTGAATTCAACCAGTAATGCTCGCCGGTGTCCTCTACAGCTGATCTAAGTAAGTTGTTATATTTGCCATTTTTGTTAGCTTTTCTTACACTGTTGTCATCTTATTTTGTGCTTTGTTTTATTCTGTAAGGAGATTTTTCTCACTAAGTTTGGAAGATCATGGCTATCTGTGTAGTAAAATGGTAGGATTCTCAATCAATAATAATATATGGCTAAAATACAAATCCAACCATCTGCTACAACAATGTTAATAATGATTCCACTGTAGCATTTTACAGAACTTAGCAAGTTAAGCCACAGTTCATACAATATAATGTAATTACATTACCTGTCACCTGTAGCGTAGATGTCGTCTCTGACAATCTTGTTGAGCAATGTAATAACGATGGATTGCATTACTCTATATTAGAGCCCGACGATACCGATTTTCGAGGGGAAAAATTACCGATATGGTGGCCTATATATTTAATTTGAGCTGGAATGAAAACAGACCTTTTCTCTGTGGATTTGTCACCGATTTTGCACCGATATGACTGCAAAGGCACTCAGAAGGCTGCTTTCTTAAATATTTTTATCAAAGAATATTTGACATTATTATTATACATTGCCAACAAATTCTAGAAATGAACACTGAGAAAATAAAGAATAAATAAAAATATAATAAATAGCTTAATAAATATCAGTACTGTATGTTTAGTATCAGTCAAATGCTGAACATTAAAATAAAGAATAAAATAAATAGCTAAATAAACATCGGTATTACTGTTTAGTATCAGTCAAATGCTGACTATATTAATACTGCCGAGTCAAGAGATAAACAGCGGCAGCGGTGTTACACCATATTCTGCTATACAAGTTAAGGGGAAACTTTCAACGGTGGAAAACCAGACTTTTAAATATTACATTTTATAAATGCAACGAATGGAATTGTTCGGTTGAAGGGGGTACCAAACTGAATCCTAAACAAAACAGTTTGGTGAATACATGTTTACACATTAGCTTCCACTCAGCTGACAACAATGAAAGTAGCTACGTGATTGGCTAGTTAGCTACAAGCTCGTTGTCACGGAAGGTAAAAGACAGACTTGTTTATTTTACTTTCCAGCATTGTGTCTCACCAACTAGGTAACAACATAGCGTGAAATCAACACTCAACAGACACAATCCACCACCGCACTATTGTATGCTGAGCTGCAAAAAGATGCTCTGATGTTTACCTTTCAATCCGCTACATTACTTACTGCACTGACAAACTATTGCTGGCTAACAGCAAACAGACATGAGTGACATGGTTGTAAGGGACAAGGTTAATGTTATATTAGTTTTATTGAAAAGGGAAATTGATGGGGTCATTTTTGATTAAGTTTCCAGTATGTATTTCACAAACTAGTTAACAACTTACCATGACACCGCTCAACTCTGCACCGCTGAACTCCACCCTGTCTGCAGAGCTACCATCAGTTCAGCTCTGTAAACAATGGAGTCAAAGCGCGCTCAGCTGGATAAACTACGCTATGACACCAATTCTAAAGCATTGTTTTCTGCATTATATGTTCTGAAAAATATTTTACAGATATGAAAACTTTACGCCGATACCGATTATATCGGTGAAAGGCTAATATCGGCCGACAGATATATCGGTCAGGCACTACTCTGTATATTTAAATATGTCCTCAAAATCAAGTAAAACCTGTATACAAACACACTGTGACGTACCATGTTTGTTTATGTTTGAGGTAGTCACGTGAAACTACCACGTAGATAGTAACCCATTACATCGCCGTTCGGCTCTCAGGTCAGTGGAAAAGCGTGGCCGGTTTACGATGGGCTCCAGATTGCCCCAGCCGTGAACATGCGGAGCATAGGCTTGGCACTAGAACCATCGCAATTTTGGTGTAAATGGGCTAAGATTAAAGTCCGATCTGTATCGAGCGTTTCTGTCAGAGGAACTCATCGGATCGATTCGCAGCTGCTTTTTTTGTTTGTTTGTTTTCAGGAGGGGAAAAAAAAGTCTCATTCAGACTGTATCTACGCCTATTGGGTCTGATGGCCTCGACGGCGTCAGTCATTCCATTGGGACTATTGCAAATGAGAGAGTTTCTGCACTGGATAGCAGCGCAGCACTTGTGTCCTCAGTCATTTAAATCGCAGGGTGACAGTGAAGTCAGAGGGGATGCTCACTCTCTGTCATTGGAGAATCCCTGCTTTCCTTCACAGGGGAATCCCTTTGGGGCGGTCTCTCTGAGGAAAGTGGTGACGACAAATGCGTCACTCACAGGTTGAAGCACGTATGCGAAGGCAGAATAGTGAATGGGGTTTTGTCCGCGTCACTATGCAACGTGCACATAAACTTTCTGGAGTTACTGACAGTGTTTCTAGCATTAAAACACTTTGTACAGTTCCTTCAAGGCCACAATTTCCTAGTCAGATCAGACAACACGACAATAGTGGCATACATGAACAGACAAGGGTGTACGCATTCACAGCTCGGCACAAAAGCTGATTGTGTGAAGCAGTGCGCACTTTCTCTCATTGCGGGCGACGCACGTTCCGGGATTGATAAATATGGGGGCGGATATCCTGTCCAGGGGGGATCCTCTGTACGGGAAGTGGAAGCTTCACCCTCAGGTGGTGAGTCAGCTGTGGAAGAGATACAGGTGAGCTGCCGTAGATCTCTTTGCATCACATGAAAACGCTCATTGCTCTCTGCTCTTTTCTCTGGTGAGAGAAGGTGATCCTATGGGTGTGGATGCTCTAGTGCATCAGTGGCCATACACACTACTTTACGCGTTTCCCCCATTGAGTTTAATCATTCCAACTCTAAGAAGTGTAAGAGAATATAGTCACTCAGTCATACTGATTGTCCCGTACTGGCAGGGAAACTGTTGCTGGCAGAAATAATACAACTCTTGTACAGGTCAGCCTCGGCCCCTCCCGCTGCGCAGGGACTTGCTGTTACAAGCAAAATATTTCACTGGACCGAGTAGCTCTTTGGGCTTGACCCGTGAGAGGCTAAATTTGAGTGTCACAGGTTTACCCCTGAGGGTGATTGAAATGATTCATAGCTTGAGGGCTGCCTCAACACGCTCCGCGTACGATCAGAAATTGAGTGTGTTTGAGCAGTGGTGTGCACACAGAAACATTGTTCTATTTTGATGCTCGGTGGAAGACGTTTTGTGTTTTCTTCAGGAACTTTTGGATAAAAGCAGGGCCTTTTTTACCATCAAGGTTTGTCTTGCAGCCTTATTGGCCTGTCATGTGGGAATTGACTCGAGTGCAATAGGTCACCCGCTTGTTTACAGGTTTATGAGGGGCACTCAGCATTTGAACAGGGTGTCAAAACCACTAGTTCGATCATGGGATCTGTCCATGGTTCAGAACGCGCTTTCTCAGCCTCCTTTTGAGCCAGTTGAAAGTATGGAATTGAAGTTCCTTTGAAGGCAACTTTGTTACTGGCTCTGATGACCGCGAAGCGAGTTAGTGAACTTGCTTTGTTCTGTACATCACTCTTGTATGTGCTTTGCGGGGAATTTGTAGAGTGTCTTAAAACAATTCCAGCCTTTGTGCCTATGGTGAGCGACTCTGCACTCAGTTGTAAGCCGGTGGACTTGCTGGCTTTTCACTGGCCTCCATTTTCCTAATCGGAGGACGAACGGCTTAATTGTCTGTGTCCAGTTTGTACTCTGTTTGTGCATTGAGTAAGAGTAATCAGCTTTTTGTTTTTTGGGCTGATTCTCGTTAAGGCAGACGCATATCACGACACCGCCTGTCGCATTGGGTAGTGGAAGCTAATATATTTAATAATATTCGGGGGTTGCAACCTCCAGAGGGCTTGAGAGCTCATTCTACCAGAGGCATGGCTACCTCACGGGTGCTGTTTAAGGGCATTTCAGTCCAGGATGTTTGTGCAGCTACAAATTGGGCATCGCCTCACACTTTTGTCCGAGTTTACAGACTGGATGTTACTGGCTCATTCATTCCTTGGTGTGGGTAGTCAATCTGCCGATGTGTATAAATATACACACACAAATCAACAATAACACAGTGAAGTACAGGTGTGTTATTTTGTATTTTGCAAATTGATTAGATGGGTGTACATTGGACACTACAAGTCGGTTTATGGTCTGCTTCAGACAGCATATCTGCGGTACGGGAGTTGGCTATATCTCATAGTGAGATACTGAACGAATGTTAGAAAGAGAACTTTAGGTTACTCGCGTAACCCCGGTTCTCTGATAACAAGAGTGATGTATCTCACCACACTTCCCTCCTTGCAGTTGCATGGAGAAGAGATATGCAGAGAATGAAGAAGAGACCTGTGGCAGTGTCATATATAGGGAGGTGGGGCTCTCTTATCACTACTGTGATTGGTCTGTCAGCTGATAGACATGGTGTCATTGCTTCCAGTGTTGGATACGCCTGAGGCGAATTCCCATAGTGAGATACCTCATTACTGTTATCGGTAAACTGGGGTTACGTGAGTAATAGGGCTGAAATGATTAGTCGACGTTATCGACAATGTTGTTAAATTGTCTAAAAAGATTTTTGTTGTCGAATAGACGTTTGATCTCATTTAAAGTAACATGAGATCATTTGAAACTCTAATGATGGCGCACGAGAGGAGCACCGCAGCTCGCGCCTGACTGAGAGGAAGAAAACACATGTCCAGATGCACTCTAAACTTGCCAAACAGCATCAGGTGATGTAGATCGCAAAGTATGAGGGAATTATAATGCAAAAATAAAAATTGGTAAATACAGAAGCACTGTCATCGTGAAATAAAGCAGAGCCGGATCTGGCATTCCACTTAAGGCAAAATTCCACTTCTGGCAGTCTAAAAAGCAAACAACCTTGCGTTATATCTTTAATGCATCCTTTATTAAAGTTCAAATAATAAGGAAGTGGGTCATAAACAAACTCAGAAAATGGCATTTCTGTGTGCGGTCAGTGCCGCTTCTATGAGTCGCTTGAAGGTGTAGAGATTGAAACTGTACCCGGCTGAGGCACACAATGGCGTGGGTACGCTCATCCCTCGTGCGCGTTTGCTGCAGCTAGATTATAACGTGATGGATTGGGACGTATTGAATCATAATATACTGTAGCCTATGTGTCACGGTGTGTATCTTATTGTGAAGAAAATCGACGATGTGCAGCTCTATTAAGAGAGAGTTTGTTTTTGTGAGTTAAAGATGGATCGAAGTGAACATAAAGGTGAGAGAGTGTAGTCTTAGCCCATTATACACTGCAACAAAAAACTTTTTGATCAGTCTTTTTTGGCTTGGGACCAACACAGAGACACTCCTGGGTGAGCACCACGTGCTGCCCTCCCTAATACCTCTTCCGGCAGAAACCATAGTTTTCCCCAGAAGGTCTCCCATGCAGGTTCTAGCCAGGCTCAACCCTGCTTGGCTTCAGTGGGCAACTGGGCGAGAGCTGCAGGATGATATGTTGCTGTCCCCACACAGTCTTTGTATACAGTTTTAAATTGAAAGAATCTGAGGGAATATATTGTTTAACCATTTTGCATCATGATTTTCAGTGAAGACACAAACTCAAAGTGAAGAACTGACTGAACTTCGGAAAAAAATGGACCATCAAAGTACATCATCTGCTCAAGAATTGGAAAATGGCAAGAAAAATCTAGCTGAAATGGAAACAAAGAATATCAAGGCTCAGGCTGAGTTGCAAAAACTAGTTTATGAATTTGAACTTAAAGAAAAGAATATATGTGCTTTGGAGAAAGAAAATGAAGACCTCAAAATGACCACAAACTCCTGTCAAAAAGAAGTTGCTGAAATGAAGAAAGAGTATGAGGCTCTTCTGCAGTGGAAAGCTGAAAAGGAAGAGTTAATTAATAATGCAGAATCAAATCGTGAGGAAATGCTGAATAAAATTGCAGATCTGGAGAGGGATATGGCCGCACTCAATACTACTTATGACAGTCTTCACAAGAAGCTGCAAGCTTCAGAAAATGAGAAGCTTTGCCTCTCTGGTCAGATTGATTCACTCAAAGGTGAACTTCTTATAAAATGTGTAGAGCTGGAGGAAAAAGGTAGAGTGTATGAGGAGCTTCAACAGCAGTTCAGTGAGACACATCAGAAACACAGTAAGGAGATGCACAATTTGAAGCAGCAAATCACTCAAATGCAAGAACAAGTTAGGGAGCTTGAAGCTAAACTGCATCAGGAAACAAGTAAGGTGGATGGAATGGAGCAGGCCCATAGTCAACTTCTTTCAGAGTATGAAAGTGCCTGTGATTTGGCTAAGTCAAAAGACTCCATTATTGAAATGAACAGAACTGAGGTTGCACATCTTCAGGATTCCCTTGCCTTGCGAGAGCAGGAATTGGAGAAATTCAAAGAAGATAAATGTATCTTGGCCAAAGAACATGAAGACTGTCTCACCCAAAACAAAGAGCTAGAGCAGGCAAAGTTTAACATGGAAAAATACCAAGAGGAAGTGCTTAATAAGATTGACTCCCTGGAATCAGACCTGATGCTCCAAAAAAGTTTAAATACAGACATCCAAGGAAAGTTTGATAACCTTTCTAAAGTCAAAGAGGATCTAGTAGAGAAAATGTCTTTAGTAGAAAAGAGAGAAAAAGACCTTATTAATGAGGTTGAATCTCTGCTACAAAAGTGCAAGTTTTTGACTTCTCTTGAAGAGCAGTTTAACTGCCTTGCTGCTGAGGCAGAGGAAACTAGAAATTCTCTCGAAAAAATAAAGGAGCTACAAGTTCAGACTGCCTCAGAGTTGGAAAATCAGAAGACAATAGCAGAGAATCTTGTGAAAAATATAGAAGATGAAAGAAGGAAGGTATCCTGCTTAGAACAAGATAACACACAACTCAAAGTAAAGCTACAGGATGTTGAAAATGAAGCAAAGGATCTGTCTGAGAAGTACGAAAGCCTCCAAAAAGTTCACAATGATGTTTGCCAAGAGAAAGAAGATCATCTTAATCAGGTATCTATGTTGTCAGAAGCACTTGTTGAAAAAGATGCAATGGCAGAAAAGTTAATTCTAATACAAACTGAGCTGGAGGCCTCAAATAAGTTGTGCTCCACACTAAAGAATTCTCTAGAGAGTCTTCAGAAAAAGTATGACTCTTCTTATGAGTTGACTTTAAGTCTGGAAAAAAAATTACAAGACAGATCTGAGAAAAATACTTTATTAGAGACAAGTATCAAGGAGCTCACTGAGAGACATAACCAGGAATCTGAAGTTTACGTCTCTGAAAAGGAAGCTCATCTTAAAAAACAAAAGAGTTTAGAGAAGCACATTGATATTCTTGGGGCTGAATTAGAAAGTAAACATCTGGAGGTCAGAAATGCTTCAAAAAACCTGGCAGAAACTGTTCTCGAAAAGTCAAAGTTGAAGCAAGATCTTGACTTATCTAAGGATAAACTCAAGGAGGTAACTGATTCCTATCAGAAAGTTGCACAGGAACTTGAAGATTTGAAACAAAATGCAGTGCTGCAAGAGCAGGAGATCAAAAGTCTTGGAGCTGCTCTGACAGTCTTGAAAAGCCAAGAGGAAGCAAAATCCTGTGAGATTAAAACATTGAAAGAAAAACTTAAAGAGGCTGAATCAGAGCAAGCTAAAGCTCTAGAGGCATTGAAAGAAAAAAACATAAACATGAGCAAAATTGAAGTACAGCTTGAAATGCTTCAAATGGATCTTGAAGATAATGAAACCTGCATTAATACATTTGATGCACAAGTAGAGGAGCTACAGACCAACATCACTATTCTTGAAGCAAAGTTAGGTGAGAGTGAGGCCCAGAGGTCCACCCTACAAACAGAACTTGAGTCAGTCAAAGAAGACTATACAAAGAGCACCCTTGAAGTGTCACAGCTATCTGCATGTTTGAAGGAAACAGAGAAGGATCAACAATCTATTTCCGTGTTAGGTTCTGAATTAGAGCATCTTCGGGTAATCCATGAAAAACTTCAGGTTTCCCTAGAGCAAGAAAGTTGTAAGCAGGCAAACCTTGAAGCGATGTATAATAACTTGATGGAGCAGAAGCTGAAGTTGGAATTAGAAATCCAGGAATTGAAAGCAGATGCCCAGAATACTAAAGAGCAAATGGATCAATTAAAGCAGGTAAACTATTCTCTGGTGTCTCAGATTTCTGAACAGCAATGTCTGATGGAGCAGCTTCAGCCTAAGAAGAGTTTCACATTAAACTCTGTCCAAGACACACTGGAAAACGAGCAAACTACATGTGAGAATGACCCAGATGTGCTGCAAGATACTTGTGAAATGCCATTTGCAAACACATCTATTTTGCCTTTTGAAGAAGATCGTGTTCTCATGGGTAGCTCATCTACTGATGAGCAACCAGATTCACAGGAAAAGGCCAAAGATCCTCAATTAGCCCCATTGTCAGATGAGGAGTCCATACACTTACCCCATGAAGAGCAAATGCAAAATAAATATAGGGAGCTTGAGGAGCTATCTTGTGTTCTTAAGGAGACTATCAGAACCATGGAGGAGCAAATGAGGGTTAAAATAGAGCAACTAAATGTAGAGCATGCTAAAGAGCTCCAGAGCATGGAAGAGCAAATGCTTAAAATTAAAAATGAATTGGAGGCTAAGCTCAGGGATGAAAAACAGCACACAGAGATCTTATCCTCACAACTGGAAGCAACCATGCAACAATTGCAGGAATTAGACATTGCCTCATCCTCCTTGCTGGCTCCTGAAACCTCACAGGTAACATCTGCATATCACAAAGTAATTTCTAATATTTTGAATTCAGATTTTATCTATTGTATCAGTTTGAGTGCTATCTTAAATCAATGCATTTTGAAGATGTGCTTGGATTTATAAAACAAAAAATCCAAAAATGACCAAACAACGTTGCGGCAACTTCGATAAAATCAAACCTTATTGGTTCATGTCATGTAGCTAAATGTCATGATGTCATATCAGATTCTTTCATCAACTAATTTACATCAAATGTACATTTTGGCTCAATTATACAGGGTTCACACAGTCATGGAAAACCTGGAAATATCAGGGGAATTTTAAAATTGAGATTTCCAGGCCTGGAAAGTCATGGAAATTAATAAAATCTTCAAAGTCATGGAAAAATCATGGATTTTTTTGTAATAATTCATATATTTTTTTTATTTATTATGCTATGTCCTAAAATATTTAATCGAGGTGTTACGTTACACAACACATGGTGAAGACTTCAAAATATTTTGTTATTTAGAATACCTGACCAATTAGAGACAACGACGTGCTGCTAATCCATGTCCATTTTAGGCTTCAAAATTGTCATTTACCCGCTTATATTTTGTTTTTGTTTTTTTGGTAACCATAAATTTAAGGTTTAGGGATGTTTTTGTGTGACAACCTAATAATAACTTGTACAAAACGTTCACTAATGGTTATTTTTAGGTTTATTTTTATAGCAATAAACTAACCTTCCCAGAACGTTGCAGGGATGTTTTTGTGTGACAACCTAATAAGAACCTACACAGAACATTCCCTAATGGTTATTTTTAGGTTTTATTTTTATAACCATAAACTAACCTTCCCAGCACATTGCAGGGCTGTTTTTGTGTGACAACCTAATAAGAACCTACACAGAACGTTCCCTTATGTTTATTTTTAGAACCACAAACTAACCTTCCCAGAATGTTGCAGGGTGGTTTTTTTGTGACAGCCTAACAAGAATTTATACAGAATGTTCTACGATGGTTATTTTTAGGTTTATCATTCAATTCAGCCTTACCTTACTTATGGACGCGCATTTGATCCGCACGTGCTTTATTCCACTATATAAATCTGCTCGCTCGGGTTAAAAATTAATGGTCATTCCGGTGGACACTCACTAACTGACATTTGTTTATCAATTTCCTCAAATTATTTCTCTGTGATGATTAAATATAAATGTTACTGATTTGATAAAGGTTTGTCTCATATAATCGAAAAGAACATGATGCAGGAGTGTAACTGAGAAGTTTGTTTATTATTGACTACAAATGAGGAGAAGCAGATGTAGGCCTATTCGTTAAACTGCACACTTCAGTGGTAAGAAATTAATCAGGTGTTAGCCTTTTAAGGTTAATGTTTATAAAAAAATGTATGTCTGTCAATATATTTCTGATTTTAAAAACCCTCTACTGTTTTGAGGTTATTGGTTATTTGGAATAAAGTACTTCAATATCTGAATATTAATGTCCGGTGCTGAGGTAGGTGAGGAAACACAAAAATCAAGGCTCAGTGTTCAGTATGGTACTATGTTAGATAAAAAAATATGTTTAAAAAAATCTTACACATTAATGGAAAATTTCATACATCTTGCATATTAATTTAATCCACTTGTTCAGGTTGTTTCCCTGCCTTAATTCAGCCGAGTTATTTGGGATAGGCTCCAGCAACCCTGGGTTAATACATAGGAATGCGTTAACAGAATGTTAGGGAAACGTTCTGCTAACCTAAAAAGAACATTATGTTTCCATAAAGAAAACTGCTTAAGCTACTGTATCTTCAATTAATGATTATTTAAGCATGGGTGGTACAGAGGAAACCTCAACTGCAGAAAAACTCTAACCCTGCAGTAAATATGCAAAAGCCTATTTCAGATATAATTTTGAAAAATTATGTACTCATTGCCAAAGTACTTTTGACACTAAAACTTTTGGCACATTATGTGATGTTGGTGCCATTTTTAGAAAGAAAGGAAACATTTTTGGGCATGGAAATGATCTTTAAAGTCATGGAAATTCATTGGTTGAAAAGAGTGGGAACCCTGAAGTTTTTTTTTATTTCATTTGTCTGTGTGTTTTTTTTATATATGTTCTTTTGTATTCATTATTTTTTTTTCTCCTTGATCAGGGAATGGAAAATATTGCATCCGAAGCACAAGAGAACATAATACAGCATCCTGAACAGTTCTTAAATTCAAATATGAACCTTGAGAGTGAAAAATCACTTTTGGAACTTGCAACAATTAAGGAAAGTCTAAGAAAGCGAGAAGATGAGCTTCTTCTTTTGCAGTCCAAGTTTGAAGTCTTGGCATCTGAAATGGCTGTTAGGAAAGATCTGTGCTCAGAATTGGAGGGTAAAGTTTGTGAAATGGAAAAAGAAAAGGAAAACTGCAAAGACAATTTTAAATCCATTACCGAGGAAAACCAGAGACTGAATAACCACATTGGAGAATTGACACAAGAGATTGATTCATTGAAACTACAATTGCAGACCTCCACATCCCAGCTGTCAGATGTAATGGAGATGATGGAAAGCTTAGAAATAGCTAAAGGTGAGTGGAATGAGAAGTTTTTCCAGATCGAGAGCGAACTGAAAAGAGTGCGGTCAGAGAAATCCAATCTTGAGAAGCACATCCTGTCCATGGAGGCTGACATAGAGGAGATACAAGAACAGAAACAGAAAATAGAAGCAGCACTTGAAGCTGTGAGAAGAACAAATTGTAGCCTTGAACAACAACTTAATACCACTATGACAGAGGGTGGGAGACTTAAAGAAGAACTTGTTTTGTGTGCAGATGAGAGAGAAATTGAAAATCACTCCTTAATGAAGTGGAAAGAAAAGGCTGAGCTTCTCGAAAAGAGAGAGACTGATACACGAGAACTAATAAAAGTGCTAGAAGAGGACATTAGGAATGGAAAAAGAATAAATGAGGCAGCATCTAACCAAATTGATGTCCTGCTTAAGCAAAAAGAGCAGCTAATACAGCAGTCTCAAAACCTTGAAAATACAGTGGCTCTCTTGAATGAAGACAATAAAAAATTGTCTTGTGAATTGAACAATTTTAAGAACAATGAGGATTTTGCCTCAAGAGTGACTGAAAATATGTCTTCAAAAATCCATTCACTTGAGGATGAGAATGTCAGGCTATCCCAGTCCCTGGAATCCTCCCTCTTGGAGAAAGGTGAAATAGCCTCCAGGTTGATTTCTACTCAGGAGGAGGTCGCTCAGATGAGACAGGGCATTGAAAAATTGAAGGTTCGAATTGAGTCTGATGAAAGGAAAAAAAAACATATGAGTCAGCTGCTCAAAGCTGCGCAGAGGAAGGCAGATGCCCTTCAGGATAATATTGAAAAGCTTGAGAGAGATAAAGAACTTTCTGACCAGAATCTGGAGGATGCAATTCTTCAAGCAGAAACTGCCAAAGCTGAGCTTGAGGAAATAAATGCTGAAAAGCAAGAGCTTACCAAAAAAATTGAAGAGATGATGACTGAGCTGAGGGATCTCAAGGAGGAGAAATATAAACTTGAGCAAGAACTTCAACAAAAGAACATCCTGATTGAGGAACTTCACTTCTCCAATCAAGCGGCATCTAAAAAGCTTGAATCTGTTGAAAAGGCAATGGAAGAGGCAACACTGAGTCAACAACAAGTAATAGAGGACTTCCAGTCGAAAGTTGGTGCCATGGAGGGGGAACTTCAGCTCTGTAGAAATGACCTAGTATCCAGTGAGCTAAAAGCACAGGATCTGACCTCTCAGTTGCTGTCTTTGCAATCTGAAAACAAAGAGTTTGCACAGAGAGTCCTTGAATATGAAAGGTGTCAGACAGAGCTCTGCTCATCAAACCAGTCACTCTTGAAAGACTTTGAAAACAGGCAGCAGAAGCTCATCAAAGAAAAGGCAGAACTTCAGTCACAAGTCGCTGAACTGCAAGCACTGTCTTCAGTTCAGGAAGAAAGAGATGAACTGCAAAAGGAGAAGGTCCAGCTGCAGTCTACCATTGCACAGTTGGAGGAAAAGGTACAGACACAGTCTACCAAGATGGAGGTCATGCAGACAACTGAAATATCTCTGGAAAATAATATCCAACAGCTGGAGAGCCAACTCACTGCTATGAACCTCATGAACACAGAACTAAAGGACAAGGTACAGTTGCCTGGTGATGTTATATTTCATTTCCTTTGGGACATGTTTTGCGAACATGTTTTGCGCTTAAAACAGCTAGATGCAGCACAACAAATAGAACAGAAAGCAGGTGCCTCAAGACACCGTGTTTATAAAAGTTGACTTTTTAAGCTGACACTGCATCTAAAAAACAGCTAGAGGGTCAAACGCAACGGTCAAAGACGTCCATCTAGCGCATGATTAAATAGAAACACTATTGGAAATTGAAAACAGATTGCAAAACGTGTTCTATGTGAACATTCCCTAAGTAGATAATAATTTGCCCCATCATTTGAATTAAGCTCGGTTTGATTGATTGATTTTATTTATTTATTTATTTTCAGATAAATGCACTGCATGAGAGCAGTTTGCAGCTTCAAATGCAACATCAGCAAGAACTGTGCAAGGCAAAGGAAAGGCAGAATGCTATGGAGAATAATCAAAATCTACTGACTTGTCAACTCCTGGAATCTCGACAACAAACTGAAACATACAAGGTAACAATTTTCCTTCATCTTGATTTATATGATTTATTATATTTAGGTAATATATAAATGTTCAGCCTCTGCTTATAATCTATATTAATTGTACCTCTCAGATAAGCTTGGAAACACTGACATCAGAGAAAGAAGAATTGCAAAGAACATTATCTGATATCCAAGAATGTCATGGTGCTCAGATGAAGGAAAATAACAGGAGACATGAGGAGAACTTGAAACAGGTACAGCAGCATGTGGGCAACTTTTAACCTCAAAGTTTACAGCATGAATATTGTTCTTAAGATGTTACATTGTAGCAATAATAATGTTGTCTTTGAGAGTTGTACTGTGCATTTTTCAAGAGATGATTTTGAGGGTTCACAAAGCTTGTAAACAGAGAGCAATTTTTTTTCAATTAGGGTGCTGAACAAGCTGCCAATATTGATTTGGGGGGGGGGGTGCAGCGGTTTTGTTGAATTTATAATTTTTTTTTTTTTTTTTTTTTATTATTATTGTTTTTCTTTTTTTTTTTTTTATTTGGTTGAGGCAAGCTGCCTTTGCCATTGACAGTAATGGCTATAAACATGACCTGTGTTGATTATGGTGATTATGATGATTAAGTGATTTTACATCTTCAGCAGCATGAGGTAGAGATCAATACATTAAAGGAAAAAATGACAGCAGTTGAAGAAAAGGCTGCACAGTATCTATCAGACATTAACAGCTTCAAGTCTCAGAATGCAGATGTGGACTCGGCTTTAAAGGAGTTACAAATCAAATTGGAAAATTGTGAAAAAGAAAAGGTATTGTTTTTTTCTCTGGTGTTTGTTTTACTATTCCTTTTACATTACATTATTTTAGATGCAGTCGAACAAGGTTGTAGTATGTATGGTTTGTGGTGTGTGTGTGTGCACAAATGCATAGTGACTTAATACTAGAGCAAAATGTAAGTTATTGCCATTAAACATTTAAGTTTTAGTTAAGTAATTAACCTTTTTTGTTGTTGATGATGTTTGTTCTTGATCCCTATAGGCAGAGTTGGACTCAAAGGTTGTGTGCTTATCTAGAGAGAAGGACAATGCTATGAGTAAGATCAATTTGTGGATGAAGTCATGCAAGCAGCTGGAGAACGAGAAGCAGACACTTTACAAAGAACTTCAGCAGCAGGGAGAGCAGATAGCACTACAGGCCTCACAGAAACAAGGTATGGGGAAAATTCACAACATAAATGAAAATTCTGTTATCATTTACTCACCCTCATGTTGTTCCAAACCCATATGATTTTCTTTCTTCTGTGAAACACAAATGGAGATTTTAGACCATTAGGGACTATCCACCTCAGTCACTCACTAGGGATGTACACGAGTAATCGATTAATCAAGTATCTGTTCTGCTTTAAAGTTGTTAAAGGAATATTTTACCCAAAAAAGAACATTGAAAATATTTAGTGATTTTATCGCTTCAGAAGACTTGGAATTTATGTTTTTATGTGTGTGCAAATTTCTATAGTCATTTTTTAATCTAGATGTAGATGTTTATGCATAGTACTTTTTTGTTTTTTCATAAGAAAAACTGGTGGAAGGTTAGTGAAAAGCAAATCCAATATATAAGGAATAAAACTTTTTTACCAACGCGTTTCGGCACATAGGCCTTCATCAGGGCTAAAAGAGTGCCCATGTGCCGAAACCCATTGGCAAATACATTTTTCTTACTTACATTTCTCCATTCCACAAGTGTTGCTGGATTTGCTTTTCACTAGTACTATTTTTTTTTTTTTTTTTACATACCTTGCTGATTTTGTGAAATTGCACCAGAACCACTATATAATACCTCAAAGGTGAAAGGTTGAAATATAAATGTCTAAATTTCAAGAAATCGATTACTCTTCTTTTATATATATATATATATATATATATATCTCGACTACAAAATTACTCGAAATGCCTATCCCTACTATTCATCTTTTATTGCATTTTATCAATACATTGAATATGAATGGTGACTGAAGTTGACATTTATTTGTTCCACGGAATGAAGAAGGTTTGTTTGGAACAACATAAGGGTGAGTAAATGATGACAAGAGTTTTCATTTTTGGGTGAACTATCCCTTGAAGCTGTAGTAAAACTTTCATAGGCTTGTCTCTTGATTTTGACACTTGAATTTACTGTATATCCATTATAATTATCCAAATTAATTACATGTTAAACAGATGCATATGTCATGGAAACAGGTACTGGCAGCAGCAGTGACGCCCTACCAGAAGAGCTGCAGGAACTGAGGGAAGCTCTGGAGGAAAAGAGCCGTGAGGCGGACGAAAGCATGGATAGATACTGCAGCCTCATGGTCAAAGTTCACAAGCTAGAAGAAACCAATGAAAGCCTCAAGAATCAGGTGAAGCAGTTGAGCACCCGGGCAAAGACACCCAAGGGCAGGAGGTCCCACAGACGAGAGAATAGTGACCTGGAAAACAGTAAGCCAGTGGGAGACACTGAGAGTGGGCCAGCAGGGAAGAGGCAGAGAGCAGCCGATGACACCCCAAACAAAGCACAGGAAGCCCTGCACAACATCGCCAAGAGACTCAAAGCTGCAACTGCTACGCCTAATGCCGCCCAAGATGATGAGGATTTCAGACCAGAGGGTTTGCCTGAACTCGTGCAGAAAGGTGAGAGATATTTTCACTATATTTAGACCTATCATTTGCTGTAATCTTCAAAATCAAGGGTACATTCTCATGTCAAAAGTAGCAGTACTTTGGTACCAAGTCGAAACTAAAATAAAAATGTAACAATTCTAGTCTTTCCACAGTAACAGTAGTACAGAGTTCAACACAATTCTGTATCCATGCACTCACGCCTCGCGGTAGTCCTGCAGCTGAGCATATCAATGGTCTAAAGCACTTCTTGGTTAAAATGCCTGTGTTAGTGATGTATTCATGTAAACACAGTTGGTTATGTCTTAAATTAATGTTAACAAGAGGGACACGTTTTTTTTTATTTGTGTCAGGATATTAGCTTAGTGCATTAGTGTAAATGGCTTCTCATTGTAAAACACCATCAACGGTTAACTGTCACAAACCTTCTCTGCTCATCTGCTATCATCTCTGCTTTGCTCCACTGAAATCGCTTAAGTATTGATTAGGGCTGCAAAATTAATCAAACTAATCACGATTACAGCTGCCACGATTATGTAATTGTGAAAACTGATGATTACATTGTTCAATTTATGTCTGCTCCTGTTGCATCAATGCTTTCTGTTTACAACCTATTTTTGCAGTGGTTTGGTATTCTAACCAATCACAGACATGTCCGATGAGCAATGAAATGGCAATGGCCAATCAGAGATGCTTTAATTAGTCTTCCGTCCTATCAGTAATGACAACTGTTCCTGATGTGCAAGTTGTGATGCCCAGATGCTTGCTTTAAGTTTTACCTCCGTTTGCGGTGGCACAACTTGACTTGAATGCACGAAAATGAATACTGAAGAAACATCACCTGACTCTCGAAGCTGTAGAACAAAAGTAAAAACACTTGGAATTATTTTGGATTCGTTGCATATTGCGCTGCTCACTCGCAACGTAGGTGGTAAATACACTGCAAATGACCAACATGACAAAACTAAAACGCTCCCATTCTAATCAAGGCATAGACGCGCTGTAAATAATTGATTTATTTTGTGGATTAGACAGCTTAGTTTTTAATAAGAGTGTTTGCAAGTGTGCAGAGCTGCAGGGCTCAAAAAGTATAAACCTACAGTCAGTGACAGCAGTCATTGCAATAGGAGAGTTTGTCGCATTGCTCGATTTCTGTGTACAGTTTGTTACAAATTAAATTACAGTTTAGTTTTGTCATGTTAATAAGCAAGCCAATGTGAATTTGATTTTGTATAAAACATCAATAAAGTAATTCAACTTTTGTTGCAATTACACTTGTTTTAGAGGTGTAGCCAACATAAAGAATATGGCATGAATAGCATATTTCACGAATCACCGTCATTGTTATCGTGTCTGTAAATAAGAGGGTCAACAGCTGCACCTGCAGCTGCTATTAGATTAAAAATTTTCACGAATCACTCAAACTCCGATCGCAAAATTGCAAATGGCCAGATATGATCTAACGATGATCTTACATGAACAAGATCACCATTGAAGATCT